>NC_041720.1:130000-151076 GCF_900700375.1 Denticeps clupeoides | reverse complement strand
ACACACTACACAAATACACATTCACTACACACACACTACACACTCATTACCTACTCACTACACACACACTACACACTCACTACACACACACTACACACTCACTACACACACACTACACTTACTACACACTCACTACACACACACTACACACTCTACACACTCACCAACACCAACATGCAGGTTATCAGGCGCTTTCATTCCAATCAATGTGACCACGCCCACTACCAACACCAACATGCAGGTTATCAGGCGCTTTAATTCCAGTCAACGTGACCACGCCCACTACCAACACCAACATGCAGATTATCAAGCGCTTTAATTCCAGCGAACGTGACCACGCCCACTACCAACACCAACATGCAGTTTATCAGGTGCTTTAATTCCAGTCAACGTGACCACGCCCACTACCAACACCAACATGCAGTTTATCAGGCGCTTTAATTCCTAGTGAACGTGACCACACCCACTACCAACATGCAGGTTATCAGGCGCTTTAATTCCAGTCAACGTGACCACGCCCACTACCAACACCAACATGCAGGTTATCAGGCGCTTTAATTCCAGTGAACGTGACCACGCCCACTACCGACACCAACATGCAGGTTATCAGGCGCTTTAATTCCTAGTGAACGTGACCACGCCCACTACCGACACCAACATGCAGGTCATCAGGCGCTTTAATTCCAGTTAACGTGACCACGCCCACTACCAACACCAACATGCAGGTCATCAGGCGCTTTAATTCCAGCGAACGTGACCACGCCCACTACCAACACCAACATGCAGGTTATCAGGCGCTTTAATTCCAGTCAACGTGACCACGCCCACTACCAACACCAACATGCAGTTTATCAGGCGCTTTAATTCCAGCGAACGTGACCACGCCCACTACCAACACCAACATGCAGGTTATCAGGCGCTTTAATTCCAGTCAACGTGACCACGCCCACTACCAACACCAACATGCAGGTCATCAGGCGCTTTAATTCCAGCGAACGTGACCACGCCCACTACCAACACCAACATGCAGTTTATCTATAAATATTTATAAATAATGGGTGACTGTATTTGAAATGATTTAAAATGCATGGTAGTTTATTCGTTGATGAATGTGCGATATGATTATTATTAACTATTCCAATATTTGTTGATGGACATATTGTCGGTCAGATAAATGATCTGTTCCAGGGTCTAAAGACTGGCCCGAGTTTTTTTTAGATGAGTATTGATTGGGATAGCATGGGTTTAATTTACGATTTATTATTTAATGAATGGATTCTGTTCTGTGTCATCTTGCCACCATCACCGCTCAGTTCGTGCACCGGGGTTCTTCATTCCCAGACACATTTCACACAAAATCACTGCACCGGGTGACGTAAGAGAAGGAATTTCATTTGAAATAGTTGTGGACCGTCTTATGAGCGTAAAATACAAGATGAGGATTTTGGTTAAAAGTACAGTACACGTACCGACTTTGCGGCTATAAGCAGATTTAGAGTTTCTGTTTCGACCCTCAGCTCTGTCCTCAGATGAACCCCCCTGTGTCCTCTGTATTTAACCGTCACCCTTGGTGACAGTGGGCGGCCATGACAGGCGCCCGGGGAGCAGCGTGTGGGGACGGGACCTTCATCAAGGGGACCTCAGTGGCACCTTGGCACTTTGGGATTCGAACCCACAACCTTCCGATTACGGGTCCACTTCCTTGCTGTCTGTGAGATTAGCCCCCCATTACAAGTCCGACTTTTCCTTTTTTGAAGGTTGAGGGGTTGGATTTGAAGAGAAATGCTGTTCAACTTGGGAAACGGGAATGTTACTCAACCGCCGGCGAGTCCCGACACGATGGGATCAGAACGTGGACACTGAGAGGGAACCGGCCAGATGGGATTCCTACATGGTGGCGGAGTTTCGGCTCCAGCCCACACGTTCCCATGAGAAGAGGAGGGATGTTCCCAGCTTTTAGGGGCTCCTGCATGGGGGTCAGGAACATGATCTGCTGAACTGCGGGTAACCAGAGTTCATGGAGTGTTCCGCATCAGACACCTCCATGAGCAAGCGTCAATTCCCAGCAGGCCATTTCCTCAACTGCACCGAGATTAATATCAACCCAGCAAAACTCTTTTAAACAACATTATATACAACGATTTATTAGATAATAATAGTTGGAGGGTGGAGTGGAACCGGATGGAGAACCAGAGATCGTTGGTCATGTAGGCCTGTTTCCTCAAGGTGACACACGGTCTCTGTCACTGCGTCCGGTGACGTTCGGGATGTTTTAATGAAACGTGTGATATTAACGCATGTGCACCTTAACCAAAGATTGGTATCCTAGCGGGTAACTCACTCATCTACGAACCAGAAGACCCAGGTTCAAAGCCCACTCACTACCATCATGTGCCTGAGCAGGACACTTAACCCTGAGTGTCTCCAGGGGGGGACTGTCCCTGTAACTACTGACTGTAAGTCGCTCTGGAAAAGGGTGTCTGGTAAATGTTGTAAAAAGTCCATGCACTGGACTGAGAAGACAATGTAAAAAGAAGAGGATGAGAAGATCACTATTGTCCTCCGTCTTCGTGACTGTTCACGACATGATCAACATAAATCTGTTTGATTTGCGGTCATGTCCAGTAGAGAACTTACTGATAAAATGATGGTTTTGAATTTATGGATTTAACTTCATGATGATGATCCAGGCAGCAGATCAGGTGGACGTGTGCATCCGTCTCGCAACATGAGGAGTTTTGCGTTGTCCTCGTTCTGTTTGCTGTTCAACGTGTACATGGGTGGAGACCAAGCCAATGATGAAACACTGCAGTGGGATTCTTCTCAGCGATGGATGGGATCTGACTGCAGGTCACTTCTCTCGATCACACCAACCAGTTTCTGGATTTTTTCTCTGACAACATCAGAAGGGCAGGAGTTTGAAGTCCATGTGAAGGGTGTGAGGGCTTCTGCACGATGCTGCAGGATCTTCTTCTGGAGGGTAGGAGTTTGAAGTCCATGTGAAGGGTGTGAGGGCTTCTGCACGATACTGCAGGATCTTCTTCTGGAGGGCAGGAGTTTGAAGTCCATGTGAAAGGTCTGAGGGCTTCTGCACGATGCTGCAGGATCTTCTTCTGGAGGGTAGGAGTTTGAAGTCCATGTGAAGGGTGTGAGGGCTTCTGCACGATGCTGCAGGATCTTCTTCTGGAGGGCAGGAGTTTGAAGTCCATGTGAAAGGCTGTGAGGGCTTCTGCACGATGCTGCAGGATCTTCTTCTGGAGGGTAGGAGTTTGAAGTCCATGTGAAGGGTGTGAGGGCTTCTGCACGATGCTGCAGGATCTTCTTCTGGAGGGCAGGAGTTTGAAGTCCATGTGAAAGGTGTGAGGGCTTCTGCACGATGCTGCAGGATCTTCTTCTGGAGGGCAGGAGTTTGAAGTCCATGTGAAGGGTGTGAGGGCTTCTGCACGATACTGCAGGATCTTCTTCTGGAGGGTAGGAGTTTGAAGTCCATGTGAAGGGTGTGAAGGGTCCTTCATGATGCTGTAGACCTTGCAGATGCGGTGTTTGTGGAATGTAGTGGGGGAAGAGGAACCACAATGATGTTCTCAATTGTCTTCTGTAGGTTCTAGCGGTCATAACTGTTGGAGTTGCCGTACCAGACAGGATGCTCTCAATGGTGCATCTGTAGATGTGCTGCTGATGGGTGGGGGGAGGTTCTCCCGCTTCAGCTTGCGCAGAGGTTTAAATAACCTTTGGACAATTTCTAAACTTCTTCTAAACTTCTAAACTTCCCCCGTTAATTCTCCTGGACTTCAAGCAGTGGTGTCCTAGCGGTTAAGGAAGTGGCCCCGTAATTAGAAGGTTGCCGGTTCGAATCCCGATCCACCAAGGTGCCACTGAGGTCCCTGGGTCCCCACACGCTGCTCCCCGGGCGCCTGTCATGGTGCCCACTGCTCACCAAGGGTGATGGTTAAACACAGAGGACACGTTTCACTGTGACACCGTGTGCTAGGTCTGTTACGTTTTGTATGTACTACACAGGATGTGCTTGCAAAGTTCAAAGTTCATATTGACATTGAACATTGAAGATCCTCTTACATTATCATTTACCGTCAAACGTTATTTCCACTTCTATTTACTTCTATTTTTAGCCACTTGAAAGGTGAATAACTGTAACTGCGCTGTTGTAAGCGGTTTGTTCTGCTGTTTTGTATATTTGCACTAAAAAACGCATTTAAGTCAAATTGTATTTCATAATATGAAATTCACTTTTTATTTAGTTTATATATGATACATTCAAGATTCAAGGTTCAGCTATACTAACTAAAACTAAAGCTAAAGATTAAAGCTTAAAAGTACGTGCTATTAAATGCTTTTTAATCATCATTTGTAGACGTGTATTTGTGGCAACGTGTGCGGTTATTTTTATCCAAATTAAAAGTGCGAGAAGCCGGGGGTCTTATTTAATTTACAGTGTAAAAGAGAACCAGATATAAACCAGTGAAACGTGTTTATTACCTCACTGTCTCTCACTCTCTGAGTGTGTCAGGGAAAAAAATACTTGCACACCCACCTTGTGGGAACTTTGTGTTGATCATCATCGCTGCACAAGAGCACGAGAAGATCAGTCAGGGCCGAGTTGGTCTTTCATTTATTATCTGATGCATGTAATGCAAATATGATGCATGAAATCCACAGAAACAAATGTGTGTGTGTGTGTGTGTGTGTGTGTGTGTGCGCGTGCAACTGCAGCTTCCTATCACATAATAATATAGAACTTTTCCTACCTGACGGATTGTGGGGCGGAGCTTGAGGCCCTGAATATGCAGACATTTTTAATGTTTGTAGAGCTTTTGGAAACAGAATCACGGTGAAGGTTTTCACGTTTACACGTGCTCTTTGCACACTTGGCATATTGGCGTGTGAAAGTGGCCCGTTAGCGTGTCACACGGTAAATGACAGCGCGCTGCTGTGTAATTAGAAGGCGGGAAATCTGTCGGGGTGAAATGAAGCGAATCTGCCGAATGAAGAGTAAACGCAATCTGAAAGGCGCCGGGAGCGTCCCCCTGTACAAACGCGGATCTGGACAGGATGGAGGTTCCTGCTCCTCAGCACGGCCTCAGGTGCACAATCCTGTTGCACATCCTTGAGAGAGACGGAGATGAAAAGAGAGCAGGCTCCTCCCCCTCGGATCTCGCTTTGTTCCCTCGCTTTCTCTTTGGTGGCGGCTCGTGACGCCAGAATTCCGGAAAGTCCGGTTCGGCTCGAGTGGGACGGGCAGGCGAGTCCCGACACGTCCCGGATTCAGGGGAAAAGTTGAGGACGGAGGACGAGTGACGCCGAGGAATTATGGATTCCAGTTGATCAGGATCAGCAGGAAAATGAGCTCCAAAATTTGCCGCCGGAGCAGCCTAAAGGTCAGCAGGTGACCCCTGACACCCGACCCCGGTGCCCTGCTAACCAGACGTTCTCTACGAAAAGCTGCCGGAAGACATTTTCTCAGGAGGAGACCGGCAGGTGCAGCATGGGAGGAAAAGGCGGCCATCTTCCCACAATTCCCCACTACAAGCGCCTTCTTTACACCACAGTGCGCCCCGATCCGGCAGGTTCCGGACTCGAAGACTTCTAGAACTCAGTCTGACGTTTCACTCCTTCCTCTGGTGCGATGTAGGACAAAGAAGTGTTAGAAGGACACACACTCACACACACACACACACACACACACCCGCAGTGAAGACACTGATGGGTGTTACTTGGAAAGTCTGGGTGCTTGCACAACAGGAAGTCAGCGCTTGATAAACAGGGCAAGTGTGTGTGTGTGTGTGTGTGTGTGTGTGTGTGTGTGTATTGTATCTTATTGTTCTTTTGTGGAAATCTTCTGAAATGTTACTGAAATGTTACTAATGTCTGGGTGTTCTTTATTTGTGCATGTGTGTGTGCATGTGTGTGTGTGTGTGTGGTGTGTGTGTGTGTGTGCATGTTCTTGTCTTCTACATAGAATCTATTAGTAAAAAACAAAAGCACACAGACTGGAGTGACGTGTGGGAGTCGATCGAGTTCTTCTTCATCACGTCCTTCTCCGTCATCTTCTCCTTCATGATCTTTTTCTATTAAAATGGTAACAACGTTATGTTGTTCGGTGTTCAATGTGCTTTTTTTACGGCGTGGACGTAACTGTGCGGTACGTTAGTGTAGTCTGCTGGGAGGGTATCTGTGTGTGAAGTTGGGAGAATGTATGCTGGAATGTGTGTGTGTGTGTGTGTGTGAGTGTGTGTGTGTGTGTGTGTGTGTGTGTGTGTGTGTGTGTGTGTGATAAACTCTTATCCACGTCCAGCTCTGCACCTGTTCTTTATGACAGGTGACTTTACCTGGATGCCTTTACGCCTCAGTTGCCGTGACGACGCCTGTTGTCCCAAACTCCGCCCGGGCTTTCCTGCATTTCTTAAAAGATCAACAAATAAATAAAAGTTTAGTTTATTACTTTTCGAGAGCCTCTTATCTACTCCTGCCAGAAGGTGTGTGTGTGTGTGTGTGTGTGTTGGGACGTTGGAGGGGATTTTCTGCAACAGTCCAGCTGCTCGTCCAGGCAGGTAAAAACCATGTCATGTGATCTGTCTGTGTTGTGATTGGTCCCTCCATCTTCTCCGTTCTTGTTAATGACCTGCCAGCATCATTGCTGTGTGAGTGTGTGTGTGTGTGTGTGTGTGCAGATGTGTAATTTGCCGCAGTAAACGTGGGTCGCTGGCTTCAGTGTGAGATCGGTGACCAGAATAAGATAATTGTGCATCATTACTGATGGATCTTCAACGTCAAATCACCGGTTCATGATCCCTTTATATGATGATGATGATGATGATGATGATGATGAATGTGCTTCTCCTTCCTCTACTTCTCCTCTCTCTCTCTCTCTCTCTCTCTCTCTGTGGTTTGTCTCTTATCTCTCTGCAGGTCTCTGTTGTTCAGGGCTGCGCTCATCTAGCCGAGACTTTAACCAAGTGCACAGCCCTGATAGTGACAGACGCCACTGTGTGTGTGTGTGTGTGTGTGTGTGTGTGCGTGAGTGTGTAGGAACCCAACACTGGGGGAGGGTCTGTGCTTCCCAATTTTACGATGCTGTGGTCGGTGTTGCTCGTGGGAGTGTAGACGCTGTGTATTTTCCACCCATTCTGTGTGTGTGTGTGTGTGTGTGTGTGTGTTAGTTCAGGGGAACCCAGATCATGTAGGGGGGGGGGGGGGGGGGATCAGTTTCCCAGCTCTCTGCTCTGTGGTTGGCTGTGTAGTTTCCACTGTGTGTGTGTGTGTGTGTGTGTGTGTGTGTGTGCGCCACATTAGTCCATCCACGTGTGAAACTAATATACATCTCATAACCCCACCACACACACACGAAAGATCAGATAAAGAACCTTCACCACACGCCAACATGGACCATGACACACACACACACACACACACACATTGTGCACAACAGACCTTTGTATCAGGTAAACCTGAAACATCTGTTAGCAGAAGCACACACACACACACACCTGTGCACACCTCATCATCCTCATGCCCGACTCTCACCGGTTTTGAATGACAGCTTCAGTTTTCTAGGCTTTCCATTGGAGGGAAGACGACCCTGTGTCAATTATACACACACACACATACACACACACACACAAAGAGCTAGAGAGGTGAGTGTGAGCGTGTTATATTGCCATCTTCCTCTTTTTCTTGTTACTCTGCCATCAGCACACACACACGAACAGACACACAGGAGCTGAATGTCAAGGTGCCACGACACCTTGTAGTCTTTGTAGTTTTGATCTGCCGCTCTGCGTTGAGGGCGGGGCTTGTTCACTAGTGAAAGGTCAGAGGTGGATTCAGGTAGAGTTAAAGAAATATATGTTACAATAATGTATTCATTGTTGCTACAAACCTCTGATTTACGGGAAAAATGTGTAAATGCGTAAAGGACGCAAATATAGACCATACGGCACAAGCCGCCATTCCTCTCAGCTCCCGCCAGTCAACCAACGTAATACAATGTACACTAGAGAACAAAATATACAATATACTATCAAGGCACCAACAAAAAGTATTTTATTATTCAAGAGAATAATGCGGTAAATTGTGTGGAGGTTGGATTTCATTCTGCTGCAATATAGTGCATGTAATTCACTTCATTTCTGATTCCTTTCTGCTTTATTAAAGGGACTTTTTCTGCGTACATCCCTCCAGGAATCAGTGGGGAGACATCTGGTCGCCGTGGAGATCCGGAGAAAGGGGCGTGTCCCGGTGCGCCAACTGGTCGAAGAGGCTGAACCGGCAGAACTGGCAGAATCAACACTTCCATCTGATGAGTTCAGCAAAAACGAAAATAAAAGCGCAGCAGTATGTGTGTGTGTGTGTTGTGTGTGTGTGTGTGATGTACGGTAACCTCCTACATATGTTATGTGCAACTGAACACACAGATTCCCACTGTCACAACTCACACACACACTTTCAGCCGCTTGCATGTGTGTGTGTGAAGTACTCATCAGTTGTGTGTAGGTGTGTATTGACGTGTGTCTCTCTTCTGGTGCCCGTGTTTACAGTAGAACTCTACAGAAGTTTTACTTGATCATCTCCGCTCCACACTGTAAACACGCAGCCAGCAGAATAACTGAACTCCAGGGCTGTGTGTGTGTGTGTGTGTGTGTGTGTGTGTGTGATGCTCCACTCTGTCCTGATAAGACTAGTTATCTACGCTGCAGCAGGTGTTCGCTTTATGAGTTTGTGATTGTGGACACGACCTTGTTGAAGACGCCACGCCTGCCGCCTCTTTCCCGGGCTCCGCAGGGGTCAGAGGTCGCCTGAGAAAGTGTTTGAATGTTTTGTTTGCACCGTATGAATAAAATATCCCAGCAGAGATAAATAATTCAGAATGTCCAAAAACAGAGCTGAACAGAACACACACCATATGGTGAAAACACACACACACAAAGTAGAAGTAGACGAAAACGTGGGGGTTTAAATGCCGTAAGCAAATTACACACGAAAAACTAATACATCCAGAAACACTAGTCAGAAACACACACACACACACACACACACACAGAGAGAGAAACAAAGAGAAAGCAGAAGAAATGGTTGTGGGGGGCTGTGCTCATGTCTGTCAGAGATGGCAAAACCCCAATAACACGTGTCCCAGATCTGCAGCTACAGGCTGCTGTGTGAGAGAGTGTGTGTGTGTGTGTGTGTGGTGTGTGTAGTGTGTAAAAGTGTAAGTGTGTTTTCTTATTCGAATGTCACAAGGACTTAGGCTTTAACAAAAGTGAAGTGAGACGGGGGAGTTTGAATGTGGAGTCCTGGGCCTGTGTGTGTGTGTGTGTGTGTGTGTGTGTGTGTGTAGCTCATTCACAGACTCTTCATTCTGCTCTATTTACCCAAGTGAATGAATATATGGCGGGCTGAGAGAGCGGGAAACAACACACACACACACACACACACACACACATTTGTTCATATCACTGTGGAGGCTCGTGAAATGTGCCAATAAGTAATAAACTTAATTTAAAAATAGTTTCTGAATTGCTTTTGATCCAACTGGTTTTATTTCCCATTTTTATTGTGTCAGTTAATAATAAATTATAATAAATTAGCAGCGTTCAGAAGCTCCTCCAGCACACTGTGATGCACAAAACAGCTTCACACAACTACCGGTGATGCTGATGGTCTGATCACCAGTAGAACTGCTCCAGACTCACATGGTTTTGGTGGCGAATTGAATTTTTTCCACATTTTTTGCATAAATTCGATTTGACTGCCTGGTGCCTGCTGTAAAATTCAACATTTTTTAACATTCCTGCCACGAGCAACGCAAAGTGGTGGAGCCACAGTTCCGATCAGCAGCGCGCCGTGTTATCAGCTTCATAGGAAATATTGACTAACTTGAGTGTCTCTTGGGGGACCGTCCCAGTGAAGAAATGTGTCGGGTCCAGACGTTCCCTGCAGAACCTCCCACTTCCTCGGCTGAGAACTCTGCCATGAGCAGCGTGTGCATTTTATATAGATTTTTCATTCCAACCGTGTGTGTCTAACTGTGTGTGAAGTTTGAGTGTTTGACAGAATTGTGGACTTCAGTGTGTTGCACGCATGTGAAGGTGTGTGTGTGTGTGTGTGTGTGTGCCTCCTGGGATAGTATCAGGTCTCTGCAGAGACAGGAAGTAACGCGGAGAACAACTGGGAGGAAGACCCTCACCAGAGTTGACCACACACACACACACACACACACACACACACAGGAAGCCAGTCAGACCTAAGAGACCTTGTTCCATGTGTGTGTGTGTGTTGTACATCTTGATCAGAGACAGAAGGTGAAGTTTCTTGATGACCAGGTTCTCCTTAATGTCCCCAGACCCTGGCTGGGGAGTCACCATCTTTAACGGGGTCAAGGTTCCTTCAGTGGTAGGAACTCGTAACTCGTCATCAACCTTCTGGGAGGTGTGGCTTTAATTAATAACTGCATTCAATAAAAGAAATGTCACTATTTCATCACGTTTGTGTGTGTGTGTGACCCAGTTTCGCCCCGTTGAACTCGTACTGTACCAAGTTATCGACACGCTGCAGCACCGCCGCTTTGCTTTTTTGCCAAACGGACGGACGCGAAGGCGCAGCCAAATCTGAGAGTCGGGGCAGTTGGGGACCCTAATCACCCGCCGGCCGGGGCTGCGCCCCTCTCCTCGCGCCGTTTATCTGCTCAATCTGTGTGTTTTGTTCTTCGGCACAGAGCACTATCTGTGCAGAGTGTGTGTGAGTCCTCACATGGTGAGTGTGTCACACACAAGCATTTAGGGCAGGACCATCCACAGACCCCATCTCCCCACCTCTATCATTAGAAGAACATCTGCCATGTGTGTGTGTGTGTGTGTGTGTGTGTGTCGGGGTTATTGTTTTGTGCCCCTGTTGTTTATATGGGGTCCCTAACGATCCTTGGTCTTATCAGGAAAACTGTGGTCCTTTTCTGAATGATAGAGCTCTGATCTGTCCAACACACACACATTACGGTCATAAATGTATTCAGTAACGGCACGTCCAAAAAGTCCTGGATTCAGAAAACATTAAGAATACAAACAATTTAATAATAAGAACTTAAATTTGTAAATTTGTATAAGTTCCTTTCAAGGAACTTATGTGATTGCCGATCACTTCATCCATCAGTCACTTCATCCGACCGCCCATAACTTCATCCAAATGTCAGTCACTTTATCCAATCGGCACTAACTTCATACGAACACCCCGTAACTACTGACTGTAAGTCGCTCTGGATAAGGGCGTCTGGTAAACGCTGTAAATGTAAATGGGATGCTGCTAGAACGCCGCTAGTTTACTTGCCAATGACGTGATGACTGTTTAATCAAGTGTAAGCTTACTGTATAGTATAGGTAGTATAGGTATAAGTATGGCCACAAGTTGCATACATAATAGGTTCAAGTACAGTATGTGTTGACATGAATTTGCATAAACTTTGTTTCAGAGAGTTATGGAGCCGATCAGGCCTTTCATTCATCTACAGAGATGAGGCAGGTTTATATCTGGCCAAAGGACGCTGACGAGGATGGAATATAAAAGGAAAAAGGCTGAAGTGCCCGGACAGAGAGGCGTAAACATTGCAAATACAGGATTGGTCCTTCGTAGGTGTCAGGTTGGACCCTACAATGCCAGGTGCCTCCTTGCCTTTTTGAATGATCTTCACCAGAACCTGGTTCCAGAGCAGGATCAGGGGAGAGAGAACATGAGGACCTTTGTCATCACTCTCAAGCAATCACAACATGGTTTGAAGAGCGGTCTGTCTCTTCCTTCCACCCTATTCACCTTTCCCCAATCCCATAGAGGAGTTGTTTTCTGCATGGAGGAGGAAGGTTTATGTCCATCAGCCACCTGACCAGATGGGGACATCACGGTTAAACACGGCGAAGGGTGGTCCCGTCATACCAGGCGGTTTTATCGCCTGTGGCTGAACCCCGAAGATCGCCGAGAATTAGTTCATTTGTGTTTTTTCCCCATTTTGATCAGGTCCGTTCTGTTGCATTTTTTGGTGTGTTCGCTCAGTATATTTTGAGTACATCTTGTTCCCTTTTACAATACGGTAAAAAAAAGGTTTGCTTTTTTCCTGGAGTGATTCGGAATGCGAACATTAGACGTGGACACACAGTTCCCAGCCAAGAACTACACTTTCAGCATTTACCAGACGCCCTTATCCAGACCTGGTGCACTATGATTGTGAGCTTGTGAGCTGAAAATGTGTATTATTGCAGCAGTCAGGTTAGTATGTGTGCAGAGAAAGGTGTATGTGCTGGTATAAATTTAACCCAAAAATTTGCCATTTGGCCATTTCTGCAGCTTCAGATTTAATTAATTGAGCTGCAGTTTAGACTTGTGTACATTTACATTTACATTTTACATTTTCCAGCATTTACCAGACGCCCTTATCCAGAGCGACTTACAATCAGTAGTTACAGGGACAGTCCCCCCCTGGAGACACTCAGGGTTAAGTGTCTTGCTCAGGGACACGATGGTAGTAAGTGGGGTTTGAACCCGGGTCTTCTGGTTCATAGTCGAGTGTGTTACCCGCCAGGCTACTAGCACCCTTTGTGTAGGTTTCCACACACACACACAAAAAAGTGAGGGCTGAGGGAAGTTAACATGAGAGTGTTCTGCAAACACAAACCATAGGAAGAATGACAGGAAGTTGTGCCAAAGGTCAAAGGTCAGACAGAGGGCTGGTGGCAGGTGATCAGCTGCCCCGGTGACCACAGAAATGGTGTGTGCACAACCTAGATTATACACACACACACACACACACACACACACACAGATTATTATTACATGCAATAACAAATCCAATTCCAGACAGAGCAGCAGGTCTGGAGGCCTGGCCCCGCCCCCTCTCGGCGGTTATCGGCGCAGCTCAGCGTCCGCATGGCGGCTCGGGTCTGCTGCTATCTGTGACCGCAGGGGAAATCAGGCTAAATGAATCTACCCGGGGCAGCAGCCATTTGGGCAACATCCGCCTATAAATTCATTGTGACAGGCGGAGCGAACTGAGTATGTGAGCCAATCGACTTGCGCCACAGCGAAGCCGTTCCGAGACCCGCGGCCTCCGAAACCAGCTCCCAAGGTGCTCCTCACCTGGGAGGGAGTGGTGTGAGGGATTCTGGGAAAGGTCAGTTTACCGTAGCAGTCGTAGCACACGGGTCGTGGTTGACAGGAGGAGTTTATGATAAGATAAGAGAAGATACGATGATCCTCTAGTAGTGCAGCGTGTCTGAGAGCCGTCAATCATGCCCCCAGGCTCCTCCCCCTTTCAACGCTGTTTATAAAAACATCATTAAAGGTCACCGTCTGGGAGGGACGGTACTTCCTCCCGCCCAACATACAGATAAGCAGCGAGCAGCAACGTGAATATACAACGTCCCTCGACCATAAACACGACGCCGAAAAACGGCAAGCAGAAGAGCTGCACCGAGCTCTTCATCTTCACCCTGCGGTGGGACTTCCATCCCACCTGTCCATCAAGACGTGATGTCATGAGATGTTCAGTTGTGTGATTGGCACGGGTGGGTCACATGACAAGATGTTCCATGAGAGAATGGCAGCTTAGCTGCCGTCGGAAAAGTTCCAGAAACTCGGTTTCCACTGTGTGTGTGTGTGTGTGTGTGTGTGTGTTTTGTTCTGCACCTGTGTTTTGTTTTTTCGTGTCACTCGGGCCTGATGTCCCTCCCCCACGGCTGTCTGTCTGTCTGCCTGCCTGTCAGTCGGACAATAAATCAACGGGTGCTGCAGGAAACTGTGGAGGGGAGGGAGGTTTACATTTACAGACCAGCAATGTACCGGTGTCCCATTTTCAACACCGGCCCGTGGTGGCTTTACCATTAACACATTTGGTCTCATTTTCACCCAACAGGCAATCAGTGAAACACGTTTCTGCCAGTTCTACCCCAAATTCTGGATTTTTTCTCTTATTTCACACACATCATTGCACAACAGAAACCCCAAAAGTCCAAACCTCAGATACAGAATAAAACCTCTACTTCTGCAATGACGTCAGCTCAGAACTATAATAAAACGTCCGTCATGTCCCCGTCACTTGGATATGTGACACAAACACGGCTGGTTCGAGGCTGAATCCAACTCGAGACGTTGTTTGGTGTAGAAAACAGAAGACAGGAGAGGTCAGACCACTGTCTGGAGAAGGTTAGAGCGAGGAGGACACGTGCAAGAGCGCCTGGTGGTGGTGGCTAAAGGTCCACCAGAACGGTGCCACCATCAATGGACCACGCGCTTGGGGAAGCTCCTCAGCAATCATCCCAGTTGTTGGGGTGGGTCAGTGACCCTACGTCACACCAGGCTTAGTGGAAGGGCATGGAATGCAGCGTCTGCCCGGTGACCACCGACCCTACATTAGAACAGTCAGCGGTTGATTCATGCTGATTCATTTTCAGAGAGCCGTGGAGTAGCAGGCTGATGAAACCCCACATGAACCTGTCGGTTTGTAGGACTGGATTGGTCCTTCATAGATGGAGCACAGACCTGCTCGCCCGACCCTGGAGGTGGTCCGCTGCTGATCAGCCTCGTACATTTCGGGATATTTTATTCACTCTTCTGTCATTTTTTATTGCAGCACACAAGAAAAGAACGATTGGTGGTTTAGGTTCGAAACATTCGATGCTCCGCCAATAAACAGTGAGCTTTACTGTGACCAGTAAGTTACGGTAATTACGTTACAGCTCAGCACAGTTTCGTAGTGGCAGCATCTTGCTAAACTCCCGAAGGTTGATGCACTTGGACTGTACTGTCCTCATGATGTGGAGACATGAGACAGTATGATTTCATTTTGAGTCAGATTTCCTGTGTTTTTTATAAGTTAGTGTGCGCAGAAAAAGTCCGTTTTTAATGAAGTAAATCTGTAAAGAGTTTAGAACGTTTGAAATGTGAAGGATATTAGTAAAACGGAGGCGTTGATGTTGCATTGGTGTTATTTTGCAGTTTGCACTTTTCCTTCTGTGAAGTGGAACAGTTGGGAACCATGATGAGTCCCCCCCCCCTCTCTCTTCTCTCTCTCTCGCTCTATCAGTTCATTTCAGTTCTGTTCAACTTTCTTGTTTGCAATGTACATGCTGTAATGTACATGAGGAACCAGATCTAATATACTTACATGATACGGTATCCAGATTAAATTTAGCAATGTGTCCCTGTCTGTCTCTCTCTGTCCTGTCTCTCCCCCATCAGCCTCTGTCAGTCTCTCGTGGTTTGTCTCTCTCTGTCTGTCTCTCTGTCTGTGTCTCTCTGTCTGTCTCTCTGTGTTTGTCTCTCTCTGTCTGTCTCTGTCTCTCTGTGTTTGTCTCTCCCTCTGTTTTGTCTGTCTCTGTCTGTCTCTCTATTTGTCTCTCTCTGTCTGTCTCTCTGTCCTCTCTCGTCTGTCTGTCTCTCTCTCTGTCTCTGGCAGGTGGCTGCTCTCTGGTACTCTGTGGGGGTTTGTTCTGTGATCCCGTTCCGAGAGTCTGTGTCTCTCCTCACTGTCAAACCCTTCCGCTCTACCAGCCACAATGTACAAGATGTTTGCACAGACGCGCACACACACACACACACACACACTCAATATTTACACATATACTTGCACAAACACGTACCCCGTTCTGCCTGCAAAGCTGCATGTTGCTTGTACTTGGAAGGTATCTGCTGTACTTTTCATCGTGAAAATGTCCCTCTAAGCTGTTCGGTGCAGATGCTGAGAGACAAGTTCATAAAAACGTCATAAAAAGGTATGAAAACTTTTGACAGTTTTATATTAAAGTGTCATTAAACAACATCAGTAGTCAATTCCTCTGCTGACCTGCCTTCTCCCATGATGCATCCTGGTGAACAGAACTAAAAGAGCATTTTGACGTTCACGCTTTCGCACACACGCTCACCACACCCAGCTCTGTGTGTCGTTTCTTCATGTAGATCCTCAGTCCGCATACAAAGAAAACGAACAAAGAGCGTCTTCCACTGAAGGAAAACTGACGCTCCAGAGAAGATCTGATGTTTTGTTGGCCAGGGGCGTGGAGAGCAGGTGTCTGGGGGGAGGGGATGTGAGAACTGGGGAGGCTGTAAATAGAGGCCCTGGTCGGCTTTTAGGCCTCCATACACACACAACACCACCAACACACACACATCCATATCCAGCATCTCACAGGAAAGCAGTCGCCCCCGAGAGACTGGACTCGTACACACACATTCACACATGAACACCCACATACACCTTCAGATATAACACAGCTCTCATGAGAGAAGCCACACGCCTGTGCGTGTGTGTGAGAGAGTTATGGGTGTGCCGGGGGGGTTTCCTCTTGTTTGAGGAGGAAGATCTCTGTCCTCATTTTCACAGTTATTTGTTCAAAACATTATTAAAACATCAATAATTCAATAAAACAGGTGAAAATCTTTTCAAAATTGATCCTGGGCCGTGCACGGTGCTCCTGGCCTCACGTTCAGGTGCACCTGAGGACCAACCAGGGTCAGAGTTCAACCCATCCACCATTAAAAATGGCCATTTCAATACACCATAGTGTGTATGTTTCTGATAAACGGTTATGGGATGTGAAATACTCTTGCTGGTTGACGTTTTAGGTGACAGCCACCCAGCAACTCTCTATTCACACACAGACACACACACACACACACACACATTGCAGCATCTTTTCCAGCCAGTTATGTTATGTTTTTCAAACGGTCCAAAGTTGGGACTCAACATGGGTCTATTTACATTATAGAACAAAACTGAAGAAATAATCCACGTCAGGTAATGTAATAAAAGTAAAAAAGTTGGCTTTTACTGTGATGGCCACATTTCACACTTTCTTATCTTTCACGCATGTTAATGAGCATCTCATCAAGCGGCTGACGGTGAGACAATAGTGAACAAAGCCGCCGTGATTCATCAAACAACTGTTCACTTTCGCCTCATACGAATATTCAAAATGGCTCCACCGGAGTCTCCAGAACCACCAGAGTCAGCTGTCCAGACGATTGACTGCCAGTGAATATATAATATTATGATTTTTTCATTTTCATTTGGCAACCATGCAGTGCAAAAAACAGAAATGATGTGTACAGTGCGTGTCTGAGTATGTATATGCGAGGATATATAGCACAGACACGCTGTTCAAAAAAATCACACTTTATTTAAAGGCAGTTTATAAAAAAAAACATCATAAAAAAGGTATGAAAACTTGGTTTGATAAACAGTTTTTATATAAAAAGTGTTCATACTGGAAGCTAATACAAAAAGGCAGCAATAACACATTTATTTTACCTACAGTGTTTCTGCGGGGCCGCAGAAGTAGTATTTCAGATGCTGTTTGTAGAAAATGCAATAAAAAGGCAACTAATTATATATATATATATATATATATATATATATATATATATTAAAAAAACAGCCATTAAAGTGTTCTAGAAGAAATACAAAATTAGAGATTTTCCCCAGATTGTCATAAAACATAACAAGTGTTTGTTAAATTTTTGGAGAGAAATTGTTCTCCACGTCAAGTGCCGTTTTGTCACTAAAGCTCCATTTTGATTGAAGTTGTGCTCAGAATACAAAATGCTTGTAAAATTTCAGACATTTTTTTTTGTTCAATTACATTTCTTCTTGCTCGAATAACACCTCTGTTCATTACAATTGTTAACACTTTGCTGAGCTAGCCTGGTCCCGCGGCCACGGTCCAACGTAAACGTACATTTATCATAATGGACGCGTTTCCGTTGCCTGTTTTGCGTTATTTGAACTACGGAGTAAAGAAACACATTTCTTTTAAGAACCTGCTCCATGTTTTGTCCATCACTGGTTCACTGCAATTTTTCAAACCTCTTCAGTATCGACAATTTTAAAAATAAAACGGGGCATCAACTGTAAATGTTCAGGTCTGGTTCTGAATACGTCGAAACATTTCAACACATCCACAGAACGGGAATTCCGGTGGGAATGTTGGCAGTGCCCCTGTAAACTGACTTATGAAAGAGTCGGGAATGGCTCACTGTAATGCACCTGGAAATGTCGCAGTTGAAATACGTAGGTTCCATGCTCACGCGGTCAGCGTGAACATCCCAGTAATGCTAGAAGGACACAGGACAATGAGCGTGTAAGCATGAATACAGACACGCCATCCGCAGACGGGCACAGACCGAAATACTTGAGTCAAACACTGCTGACGAAGCCCCTCGTAGTCATTAAAAATTGATAAAATAATAAATTACTGTGTTCGATCTTTATATTAATATTCATAGTCACATCAGCCCGTCCAATATGAAGAATTATTAAAACCCATTTATAATACAAAAAATAGAATACAAAACAGTGATATATAAAAAAAAACAAATATATAAAAAAAAAACAGACAAAACACGAAGTTCTTTGGTTGGTTGAAATCCAACAAGTAGATCGATAGAGTAACCAATGGCGTAGCGCCTCTCCCAAATGTTGTACCACAACAATGAATGTCCAGTCTGCCTTGTGAAATGAAACCAGGTTCGGAGTGTCTCAGTCGTCCTGCTCCGTCTACATCACCAGCGTGCGGGTGCTGAAGGCGTTGAGGTATTTGTGCGTCTGGTCCTCCGCCTTCCCAGCAACCACCTGCTCCCAAACGTTGAACTGCTGGGGGGGGGGGAGAACAGTCAACCTTCGGCTGACGACGTTCTTCAGTGGAGAACCGTCTCCTGCCGATGGACTCACCTGCAGGTGGCCCCTCAGGTTCCTGTGTCCATCTTCAGTCTTCTCAGAGCCTGGCAGCATGAGCACAGAGCTGGTCAGCAGGTCCTGAGAGGAACAGGGGAAGGTGTGAGATGGTGTGAGGCAAAGCGAGACAGCTCAGAGGTGGCAGGAGGTGTGTCACACGTTGCAAGAGGACATTGTGGGGACCAAAATGACAGATGCAACGTTTCATCTCAGTCTGCTGTTTTTTCGTAGATGCGATTCTGCTTAGTCGCCCAGAATCCAATGAGTCAACACATCAAGTTCTGAGAAGTCAAACTGCTTCTCCTCCACTTCTACTGTTCCTCTGCATCTGCAGTCTGGTGGGTCGGTCACTAGTGGGGCTGATACGAGACCCGTGGTCCATGCGGGTGGACGCTGCGCCGGCCGCGTTGGTGAAGAAACCAGGCGGCGCGAGGAGGACGCGGGATCCTGGACTAGAAGGATGTGCTCGTGTTTCGCCCACGAAACCCAACACGCCGCCCGATGCAAATGCGGAAAGGTGAGACCCAGCGTTCCATGGAAGACTCACCGGGGCGTCGTGAGGGTGGGCGTGGCCACTTGTGGGAAAGAGCTCGGCTTGAAGGTCTGAACCCTCCCACTGCAAACACGGGCTTCTCTCACACGCAGAGTCGACCTGCAGAACACACGCCAGACACTTGCTACAGTACACACGTAGAAGTGTGTGTGTGTGTGTGTGTGTGTGTGTGTGTGTGAGCCCCAGGGGCTTCTCCAGGCCGTAACGTAACACTGCAGGCTACAGCGCGCCGGAAAGTCCAGGGCTTCCTGCTCCACTCTACCTCCTGCTTGATCTTCTTGAGGGGGGGCATGTCGTGCGGCGGGGGTCCCGAGGAGACCTCGCACTCCACCGGCTCCTGCTTGATGCCGTCCAGGCCCCGGTTGTCCAGGGGCGGGCTGTGGCTCTGGAAAAGGCCGCCGGAGAGTGAGTGGCCATTTTATATACGGACGCGCACGCGCGCATTTACACACACGGCGGCTGCTCACCCTCTTCAGGGGCCCGAATTTAAGGTCATGCAGGGCCAGTGCGGTTTTAAAGGGGGTGGGGGTGCGTGGGGACAGCTCCATTATGGACCTCCTGAGATTGGGGGTCCTGAACCTGGAACATCAGGACGGAACGAGAGCGGAAATCAGCGCCAGACGGGCAGAAGTGCAGCAGAATATGCGGCAAACGCAGAACTTGCGTACATGTCGTTCTCCTTTTGGCCGGAGAGGGCGTGGTCGCGATGCAAGGGCGTGGCCATCAAGGGCTTCTGGGAGCACACGGAAGAGGGGGCCACTGCGTCATGGTCGGGGCTCCCCGGCGTCGCGGACGGGTTAAAAAACTGCGGAAACACAACCAGGTCACACACACACACACCACACATCATCTCAACGTGCACAGAGGAGAGCGGAACCTGGAGAACATCAGAAGGAATCAGCGACCAATCAGGGGACGTCTGATTAGTGGGGTGCGAACGTGATTGGTTAGTTTTAACTGCACTAAAGCGGGCAGGTTAGCGGTGACACTACCCTAAATTAGGCGGCTAGACCGTGCTACCTGCGACGGGGAAAACGGGAGGTTTCTGGCTGGCGAGCATTTGGGGTGGAGCAAATGAAACCAGCCAATGAGAAGAGGCCACTGTCTCCACTGTGGGCGGAGAGACGCCACCGCGCGCGAGCGCGACCGGCCGCGACCCTGTCCGTCTGGGATAAGCTCCTATCGGAGAGCTCGGTGGCACCGAGGTCAGTCCAGGGGGACGCGGCCTACGGAGATGATGTCCAGGTCAGAGGCCTGATATCTCTCACAACACACACACACACACACACACACACACTACACTCACAGAGTCGATGGAGTCGATACCCTCGATGAACTCGGGCAGGTTGGGGTTGGTGACGCCGCTGGAAGCACTCTCCTCGGGAAGGCAGCCCTGGTCAAGGGGCGGGGCCGGGGCGGCGGCCTGATGATGCAGCGAGGGCATGGACACGCCCAGCGCGCTGTCACTCACAGGGCCGCGGCTCCACCCGAAACTTGGCATCTGGGGGAAGAAGAACTGAGTCAGGGGTGAGTCAGGGAACGCGGGGCAGGGACGCGGGGCAGAAGAAGAGGAAGTAGTCCTGCAGGATGGGTGGTGTTCGGGACCCCGGTTGCATAAGGGTTAAACATAGTTCTGTGGTGTGATAAGAGGCGCGATTGCATCACCGCTGCAGTTGGCCTGCGAAATAGACCCCCGCAGATGCTTCCTCCACACACACACACACACACACACACACACTGACCGGTAGCGCTTGTTGTCCTTTCAGTTCGTTCTCAGTGGACATGAGGAGCATCTCGATCTC
>NC_041720.1:20000-125000 GCF_900700375.1 Denticeps clupeoides | reverse complement strand
GGGACGGGGCGGGGCCAGGTCCCTCGCCTGTCTTTGTCCGGACGCTTGTTTGCTTTATCTGCAGCTCGTTTGAATAAGTGGCCCTGGTGGACCTGGCGTGCCGGCGGACGTGGCCCCGGGGGGGGGACGGGGCGGGGCTCTCACGTGGAGGAGGGAGACCCTTCGCCCGGGGCCACGACTTGCACCAGCACCTGAGCAAACGCGGCTGTCCCACCTCGGACGAGACGCGTCTCCGGGGCCACCAAAGCGGCTTGACATCCCAACTGACCCGAACAACAAAACTGTCCCACCAACTGTCAGTCCAGGGGACTGTCCTCAGCGCAGAGACTCTGGACGGGACGTGGACGTCTTGTCGGTTCATACTGTATTTTTGCGTTCCCCCGTGGGTGTGAAGACAATGTAGAGGTGTGCGAGACACTCGTCTTTTTCCACTTAAATCAAGTCATGGGGTGTGAGGACCCCAGGTGCGACCTACACACACACACACCTGCAACACACCTACCAGCACCAGAGACGGAAAAGCAGAAGAGAAGCCATAAAACGTTGCAGAAATGGCCCACGTTGGGGAGTAGAACGAAGCAGGAGTCGCCCTACAAACTGCGCACCCCCCACCTCCACCTGCGCGACCCCGCGGTGCGCCCACCTGTCTCTGGGACGCGCCCCGGCGGGTCTCCAGGTGTCTCCCGTCTTATTTATAGGATGCTGCCGTGTTACAGAGACGTGTGACCCTTTTTGCGTTTACAAGGTTTGGGGTCTGCGTTGACGCTGTGTGCCGGGTGTGTGTGTGTGTGTGTGTACGTATTTACAGTACATACAGAGCAGTGATGTGTCTGCTGTGATAAAGGCCTGAAGTGCCTGGACGTAAACAGGTTTTTCGTTTTTTTTTTTGCAGTGGAATTGTGGGGGAGTTCGTGAAGATCGTATCAATCACTAAAAACCAAAGGCGACTTGTTCCAGACACAATAAAACTGCAATTTTCTGCATGTTTTGAAGGCACAGTGGCCAATTAAAGAAAAGAAAATGAATGGCCGTGCATGGTTACCACTGCAGAATATTACACACAGTCAACACAAGCAACCTTTATAAAGTCATGGCCGACTTGTGGGGCGAACACTGTGTGTTACACACACACACACAAGGTAATTTCCAGGCCCAGCTGTGGGCAGAATGCATTTCTAAGGACTGGTAAGAAGGGACTTTCCTCTTCTTGTGGGATTTTTTTCTTATCTTCTAGATGGACCATGGACGTTGGGACAATAAATCCAATGTTGTATCACGTTGTCTTTAAAAATAATTAATCGACGCAAATCTGGAAGAGCGACATTTTGCAGCAGGCCAGAAAGAGCGCGGCAGGTGCCGGATGACGACGACGATGACGATGACGTCAGCGCCGAAACGCGCGGAGCGCACTGCGCATGCGCATCTCCCGCGTCAACATGGCGGCCACCGAGTGACGCGCGTTGGCCCGGAACCGCGCGGCGAGACCGATCCCGACAGAAACCCGCCTGGAGGCCGAGAGCGGCCGCGAACGCGAACATGTCCCGGCACAGGAACGTCCGCGGCTACAACTACGACGAAGGTTAGAGTCGCCGCGGAGCCCGAGGCCTGCGCACTGCCGGAGCAGCGGAACCGCCTAGAAACTGTGTGCACCGTGTGCTGTGCTGCTGTGTATCACAAGTGACAATCACTTCACTTTCGAGAACCGCGTAGAACCGCTTCCGGCTTCTTCTCGAGCCCTCATGGGTCCTTTTTTAAAAGGGCGCCTGTCATGGTGCCCACCGTCACCAAGGGTTATGGTTAAATACAGAGGACACGTTTCACCGGGTCACCATGTGCACACAAGCACTTCACTTTCACTTCACTATAGTTTTGTGGCATTATTTGAAAATTAAAATTTCAATGTTTGCTCTTTTTAAAAGAACCGTTTGCTGAAAATGATCAAAACCCATCATCTCCATGTAGGGTTCAGACAGTCGAAAGTGACGTGATTGTCATCGTGAGACGCTGCAGCGCAGCACACGGTGACACGGTGATGAAACGTGTCCTCTGTATTTAACCATCACCCTTGGTAAGCAGTGGGCACCATGACAGGCGCCCGGGGAGCAGTGTGTGGGGACGGACCTTCATCAAGGGGACCTCAGTGGCACCTCGGCGGTCGGGATTCGAACCGGCAACCTTCTGATTACGGGGCCACTTCCTTAACCGCTAGTCGTGATCGGTTATCATCCCCCGCCGCCACAATTACTGCTCAGTAATCCCGATCTTGGAAAATTTGCCCATTTCCAAGCTACGTTGTCCCCGCCTGATCTGCGTTGGTACTTCGTAATACACGCGCATTAATTGTGTAATCTGTTCTTCGTTAGTCGCTGGTCCGCTTGACGCTGGGGACCAATCAGCAGCGAGCTGCGTTTCTCTGGATGAGGGGACTGTGTGTGTGTGGTTCTTTTTTCAGACTTTGAGGACGATGACGTGTACGGACAGTCAGTGGACGATGACTATTGCATCTCTCCAGCTACGGGTGAGTCTTTTCACACACACACACACACACACACACACCACACACACCACACACACACACTCATCGTACCAGCATCTCAAAATAACGTATTGTGAGAAAAATGAGGTATACACGCAAATTCCATATGGCTGATTGGCTTGTAAAGTGACGAAGAAGATCTGCGTCTTGTCGTACTAATGAAATAAATGAAGGGGTTAACTGATCGAACAATGTGGATTTTCGGAATGATTGATGTAAAATTATGTAGAAATACCATAACCAGAGAGAACCACGACCTGGATGACTGAGAACCTTAACGGATATATGGTAGAAATACCATAATTATTGTACATCTGGCAACACCGACACATGCGCGCACGCCTAGCTGTTGCCCTTTTCTCATTGGCTGTCAGTGATGGGCGGGGCTCCTTTTTTTCCTCCACAGCTGCACAGTTCATCTACTCGCGGCAGGCGCCGCAGGTGGAGCCGCTGGAGGAGGAGGAGCTCGAGGAGCCGGACACGCCCACCTCCCCTGCTGTCGAGCGCCACCTTAACCCGCTGGACCAGGGTAGGAGTGCGTTAATCGGCGCCGTTCGCTTGAGCCTGCGGTAGACCCCACCGATTGGCCAATACTTCCGGGAATGTTGCACAAATGGATTTTGATTGGCTGGGGCTTTTTAACGTTCTGCCACAAGCAGAAAACGACGGAGCCGCCATTCAGATTGAAGACGCAGTAGGAAACTGGTCTCACGACAAACCAACGCCCTTATCAGTAGTCAGTAGTTACAGGGACAGTCCCTACCTGGGGACACTCAGGGACGCGATGGTAGTAAGTGGGGTTCGAACCCGGGTCTTTGTGGACGTCTGGCTTATAGGTGTGTGTGTCTGTGCAGGACGTCTGTACTCCTGTCTGGACCAGATGCGGGCCGTGCTCGGGGACTCGGTTGCCGGACTCGGTCTTGACTCAGGCCGCCGTACGCTGCGACTTTGACCCGCAGAGGGCACTGGACGCCGTCCTGTCCGGCGAGGACGCGCCCCCCCCACACGCGCAGGAGCAGCCGCTGCCGCAGCGCCAACAGAGAGGTACGCACTGAGGCCGGCCTCGCCGCGTTGAACCAATCAGCGCGCAGTGTGCTGATAAGGGGCGGGGGCACCGTTTCACGCGATGCCGAGCCGACAGCCCAGCCGTCTGGGTGGAAGTTGGCAGCGCCAACCTCACAGTAACTGTGCTGCAGAACATCACGCTTTACTGAGGTCACATTTACGCTAATTAGATCTTTAGAATTACTTTTTTTTTTTTTTATTATTATTATTTTTAAAGAACAGAACACACACACAGAGGCTGTCGTCTTTATTGCGAGCTTGTGTTCAGAGATAATCGTTTAACGTATCGCCTCCCTCTCTCTCTTCCTCTCGGCCTCCATTCATCTCCTGCTTGGTTTTGGCTCCGCCCCTTCTCCCTGTCCTGCCTCTCCTCTGGCTGCGATTGGCTCTCGTAAGGTAAGGAGCCGTATCTTCTTCTGCGTGCGCGGCGGAACACACGGCGGCCACATTCAGCGACCTGCTCGCTCGGTCCGTGCCAGGCGCGAGTGGGCGTCGCCCGGCGGACCCAGGTTCCGGTCTGGGCGGGTCAGAGTCGGGAGGTTTAGCGCGATTAATTTCTGACCACGAGAAGAGGGTTCAGAGCCAATCGGCACACATTACACCTGTGGGTGTGGCCACGCTTTGTCCGCGTCCTCCGTGTGTATCGGGGGGTCCGTCCCTCTCCCGCCCTCCTGGTTTGTCCCTGGGTCCAAATGCCCTAGGGTTGGCATCCCTTAGCTCCTCCCCCTACCTCCTGACCACTCCTCTGGGCAGTCTGAGCTCCGCCCTGCTGGTGGGGCAGACTGCACCAAATTCTGTTGGGGGGGCTACAGGTCACATGGCTGGCCCCTCATTGGCTGATTTGATTCAGGAGCATCAGAGCAGCAACCATAAGATGTACAGCGACCTGCCCGGACTGCAGAGCACACGCCTGCTTCCGCTGGTCCATAATCCGCCCGACGGCGGGGGGGCGTCGCCTCTCTCTGACCTCATGGCTCAGCACCAATCATGTTCCCTGTCTTCTCTCATGGGCGGAGCCATGGGTGGGGCCCAGAAAATGTCACCACTACCAACCCCACCGTCGTGTAAGCCCCTCCCCCTCCACATGCAGACATTGGACCTCCGTGCCCCGATTGCGGCAGACTCGACTGCCGAGTCCGGAGACAACGGTGTTTCATGTTGTCTTCAAGACGAGGTCCCTTCGCGGGGTCACTCACCTTTCACCGATGCCTCCTGTTGTCGCGGTAACCGATCAGGGGTGTTTGCTCGGCCATCGCTGTTTGCCCTGACCTTGTCGCTGAAAACGCCCACGTTGAGAAATGGGCGGAGCCTGTATGGGACATGGCACTCGAAAGCCTTCCTGGACAACAGACAAACTCAGAACCTGCGAGCCAATGAGCAGCTCCTACTTCATGACATCACACCCTTCCCCTTCGACACGCCCTCGCCCGACGACATCGTCCGAGCCAATCAGAGGAAGGCCTTCACCCGGGACTGAGAACAGACGCTTTAAACGGGAAAATGTAAAAATATTTTCAAATATCCACATTTTATACTTTTGTACTGGTTTTATTTTGTAATATTTTATTGCTACTTTTCATAGTTTCTAGTAAAGTATTTTGAGTTTTAGTATCTGTGGAGTATGCTGCCTTAAGTAGACATGATGATGAAGATGTGGAATAGGACAAAATGGAGAGAATTCCATAGACGGTTTTCTTAAACACACACCACGTCTGACCAGTTTCACACTGTTCCTCATCATTTCTTTCTGAAAACCTTTAGATTTATCTTCTGTGATGAAATAGTCCATCTCCATGGAGGCTTGCTGTTCCAGCAGCTGGTTACATGACCCTATGACCCTCAATAGTGCAATATGGTGGAATGGTGACATCATCCCTGAAGTCATCTCAACCAATCAGAATGCAGGTTAGAATCAACTGTAGTTAAGAAAACAGCATCTTCTGTGTTCTTGAAGAACCGTTTCCATAAACACACACACAGAGGAGCTCACCACACCAACACACGCATTGTACGTGTGTGTTTGTGCTTGTATGATGCTACTCGCAGGTTTGTGAAGTGGGCGGAGTTATGTTAGGCTGGTCACGATACTGAAATTAATAATCAATACAATTAAAGAAACTACAGAGAGGAAAAACTTAAAAAAGAAGTATTTTTACAGTTCTTTAATAGCTAAAAGTGTATTAAAGAAGTCAGAACGATATACATTTATGTGTAAGTACAATCTATAAATCATAAAGAATTAAATGAAAGAAACGACAAATGAAAGAAAAGATCTCCCAGTCGCGGCTTTCCTCCAGGAGCGATCGACTCTCGTAATGCACCGCGCCAAATCTTCTGTGGGCGTGGCTAAACCCACGCCATCCGCAAACAGTTGTACCAACCTGTCCCTTGGGTCTAATGCCTTGGCAGCGTCCCATATGCCACTGGCATCCCTTATCTCCTCCCACTACCTCCTGACCACTCCTCTGGGCAGTCTGAGCTCCGCCCTGCAGGTGGGGCAGACCGCACCAAACGCTGATGGGGGGGCTGCAGGTCACATCGGCAGCAGCCGGCTGCAGAAAACCCACCCCGACGACGACGGGGGGGCGCCGTCTCTCTCCGACCTCATGGCTCAGTTCCAATCATGTTCAGTGTCCTCTCTCATGGGCGGAGCCGTGGGTGGGGCCCAGAAAACGTCACCACCCCCACCTTCGTGTAAGCCCCTCCCCCTCCACGTGCAGACATTGGACCTCAGTGCCCCGATCGTGACGGACTTGTCTGCCGAGTCCGGAGACGACAGTGATTCATGTTGTCTTGAAGACGAGGTCCCTTTCACCGATGCCTCCTGTTGTCCTGGTAACCGATCAGGGATGTTTGCTCGGCCAACGCTGTTGGCCATGACCTTCTCACTGACAACGCCCACTCGCGCCGCGTTGAGTAATGGCCGCAGCCGGTATGGGGCGTGGCACTCGAAAGCCTTCCTGGACAACAGAGAAAGTCGGATGCGTCGAGCCAATGAGCAGCTGCCGCTTCACCACATCACTCCCTTCGCCTTCGACAGGCCCTCGCCCGACGACATCGTCCAAGCCAATCAGAGGAAGGCCTTCTCCTGCAGGAAGTACAGAGTCCCCGGGCGCAGGAAAATGTCAAATCGCATGTGACAAAAATAAACTTTTTTTGCACTGTTTTTAGTTTGTACTATTTTCTTGCTTCTTTTCATAGTAAAGTATTCTGAGTTTTAATAAGCGTGGAGGATGGACCAGGACCAGATGGACACCATGTCTACTGGTTTCACTTGTTCTGAATGCACTGGTGGAGATTGTTCATGCTGTGCCTTTAAATAAAGATTGCTCTTGGAATGTGCGCTGCTTGCTTGCTCTGTGATGTGTTCATATTTTACGGCAGTTAGATGATTAAACGATCCAACGCGGTTAAATTCTGGATCGGACGCGGATTTTAGGCGAATGTCGCAGGAAGGAATTGAACTAAAAGTTCGTGTTTGCTGACCAGGGCTCTCAAGTCACGTTCACGTGGCATTTCACACACGTCCTTCACCGTGTTTTACAAACGAATCGAAGCTCTCAGCCTCCAGCGCAAGGACCTACACAACAGCCAATCAGAAAATAGCAACACAAACCACCAATGTAAAGGCGTCCTGGAATTCTTCTGCCTTGTTCTGCTACCTGCTGCTTAACGAAATCTTGCAAACAAACTTCAAAAGTTGAGCGGCCCGTTGCTGACCCAGTCGTTCGCCGGAGGAGCGGCTGTCCGCAGAGACGCCTGTTGAAAGTGTTGCAGTCTGCCGGAAGACACACAACCTACGCAGCTCCTCGTCCAGGTGACGGTCATCTCTAAACTGGACTATTGTAACTCTCTCCTGGCTGGAGCCTCTGCGGTCACCATAAAACCCCTCCAGATGGTCCAAAACGTGGCGGCCCGCCTCATCTTCTACCAGCCGAACCACACCCACGTCCTGCCTCTCCTCACCTCTCTCCACCGGCTCCCGGTAGCTGCTCACATCCAGTTTAAATCCTTGATGCTGCCTACAGGGCTGTAAATGGAAGTTCTCCCTCTTACACCAACACACTACTAGCCAGATACCCTCCTGCACGCCCTCTCAGATCTGCACACCAAACCAGACTAAAAATCCCCTCTTCACAGGGTCTCCGGTCCCAATCCACTCTGTTCTCCTGTGTTGTCCCTGGCTGGTGGGACAACTTGTCCTGCTCCATTCGACTAGCCGAGACTACCAGCACCTTTAAGAAGCAGCTAAACACCCACTTGTTCAAAAAGTATTTCAGACGAATCTAACACACACACACACACACTCGTCCACCACTTAACAATTCCCAGCATGCTCTATTCCTGACAAGTTGGGCCTTATCAGGGCTCTTAGTTTTGTAACTCAAAATCTATAGAAACCGAATGGGAATTGCTGGTGTCGGGAACGTCTGCAGAGTAAAGTAAAGCAACCGGAACGTTTTAGCCTTGATCGATGTCTGAGAGTCGATTTCTCCAGTGTGCGTCCATGTATGATGCTACTCGCAGGTTTGTGAGTTGTGTGTGTGCGCGGGCGAGCTGTGTGTGTGTGTGTGTGTGTGAAGCCACATGAAGGTGTAACCACACCCTCTCCAGCAGATGTGATTTTTGCTTTTTGCTTTTTTCCGGCCCACGACGGGCCGAGCATCGTCAGTATCGGTCACCTCGATGCTTCACGTTCTGTCCGCTGATTCCATATTATCTGATGGTGCACGATGCACTTTTACACTCCAGCCGTTTCTTTCCTTCACTTCAGAGTTTAAAATCTTAGATGGGACTTGAAACGAGCCTGGTGATCTTAAGTGGAAAATTCAGAAGATCCGAAAGTCGGTATCGCGGTTTCGCTCTTCCACGGACGAGCTTCGGGCGTCCGAAGTCCCGTACCAGACCTTCTCGACTCTTCAGACCCACGGTTCTGATCTGCTGTAGTGTCGGTTCTACGTCTAACTCGCTGCAGTCACTGCTTACTTGGGCCCTAGAGGGGTGGATGTGGACAGATCTGAAGTTCTTCTGTTTTTTTACTTTAACTGCCGCCGCCACCTACGTAGGAAACTCTGATGATGGCCGCCCAGCTGGTCTCCTTCATCTCTGCTCGCTCTCGCTTCTCACTCTTTTCTTCTCTCCTTTCTTTTCTCTCGTTGCCGCCGCCCGTGTGGGTTTTGGTTTGAAATGTCAGGGGCCGGGAGGACGCGAGGTCGCCCTGAACCCAGCTTGACCTGCACTGTTTCCTGCAGCGTTGACCTCTGAATAAACGGAGACCACAGCTTCTACCAACACCAGCAGATACTTTCATCCAAGACACGTCCAACAGATGCTCCATCAGACGGAGGTCTGTATATATACCTGCAGAATGATGCATCCTGCTGTTCTGATGATCATGTGGCACGCAGAGGTCAGCGTGGTCCTTCTGGCTGGTCTGCAACTACAGAACCACCACTAGGTGCTGCTTGACCCACGCTCGGTCCGCACTAGTAGCTGCGTGGCACGAACATTCCAGAAGACCTGCTCTGCTGGAGATGTTCCGTGGTTAATGGTCACCTGACCTTGTGTCCGTGGAGATGTTCCGTGGTTAATGGTCACCTGACTGATGAGGGAGGATCCAGAGATCCTGCTGCCGCCGCGCTGCTCTTTTTGACCCTGGTTTCGGTTGGTGCTGATTGATGGTGCGGGTGGAGGTGACTCATTTCTGAAGAGGTGAAATCGATGCATTTAGGCAGACGCTCAGGTCCCAGAAACGCACACACACACTCTGAGCAGATATGAGCAAACTTCAGCTGAGGCCCACGCGCTGGCGAGAGTGAGCGAGGCTGAAGATGAGTGCACGGCGGAACGTTGAATTCAAGTCGGCTGATGCTTTTTATCAAAATGGTGCAACAGTGAAAAGTAGTCGATGAAATGTGAATATGCGACAGGACTCGTGATACTCCAGTAATTCTGCATCACCAAAACAATATAAATATAAAAAAATATTTTATAAAAAAAAAATAAAAAATAGGCTCCTTGCATGGCTGCTAGGAACCTTTACAAAATGCGACACAGAATTTATTAAAGCATCTGACAGTCCTGGGTATTCATAATTATTCAGTCTGGCTGCATGGACTGACAAACCACTGCGGAGTTTAGGCTATAAGTAAAATTATTATTAGATAAAAAAAATAACTTGGTTTGAGGTTTTTTTTTTTTATATATATTATAATAAATACACTAATTTGTCCGGAGCACTTTATGTGAGGTGTGTGTGTGTGATGTATACAATGCGCCCCCTTCAGGTCAAAAGGTGCCATCACCAACCGTGAGTTCAGGTTCTGACCTCTGACCTGCGTCCCACTGTTCAGCTCGTCAACGCGGCTGCAGTGAGGGACATTTGTGAAAAACTAATATCTTTTAAAAAGAAAATGACGTCCATTAAAGTCGCACGGAAGGTTGTGTGTTGTCTGTGTGTGTGTGTGTGTGTGATGTTTGTGTGCTCATTTCAATTTGAGTAATAAACTGATCGAGGTTCTGATATCAGCCAACAGGAAGTTGCACGCAGGACACGTGTAGAAATTCAGGTTGTTACTCAGACCAAGAGAGATTTATTACAGCAAAGCCGACGTAGAATATTCACACTTTTTATGTTGTTACTGAGTTTCAGGCACACGTGTGTTGAAAAGAACTTTCCCGGTCGTCCAGTTTTGTAAGTGTGAGTGAAGTGATTGTCACGGCACAGTGTGCACACAGTGAAATTTGTCCTCTGCATTTAATCATCACCCTGAGTGAGCAGTGGGCAGCCATGACAGGCGCCCGGGGAGCAGTGTGTGGGGACGGTGCTTTGCTCGGTGGCACCTCGGCGGATTCGGGATTCGGCCGCTTCCTTAACCCTAAACACCACTGGCCATTGGTATTTAGTCGAGGAGTTTACCACGGTGGTTTGGTAGTTTATTGACCGTTTACACGGTCAGGCGTTCGGAATAACGGTAATCCTGTTGGTTACCGTGGAATCCCACTTACTACCATTGTGTCCCTGAGCAAGACACTTAACCCTAAATTGCTCCGGGGGAGACTGTCCCTGTAACTACTGACTAAGTCGCTCTGGATAAGGGCGTCTGGTAAATGCTCTAAATGTAAATGAATCCGGCATGTCCAGATGTGGTCCGCATGTCCTGGAAGATCTGAGGAGTTCACCATGATGTCCGATCGGGTAGACGTTCTTGCTGGACCGCAGTGCATCAGCGTTTACTGTGTGGGGACCGCGCGGGGTGTCCACGCTCATCTGAGGGCGAGGGCGAGGACGGGGGTGTCCTGGTCTGGAATGTATTTTGTATGAGGACACGGTTGATGTAGAAGTGGAGCCGGACGGCGGGGACATCACACCAGTTGTCCTCTTCTCACCTATTCCTGGGTCTCAGCCGTCCTGCTGACGCAGAAGCAGATTAACCCCTTCCTGGCCGCGCTGTTCACACGCAGATGACTGGTTCTGGGAGCGTTTCGTATGAATCACTCTGTCCCGGTATGACTGGGGCTGCTGCGAACTGTGTGTGTGGACGGAACGGGACGTCGCTCACTTCTGTGTCCTTTGATCTCAATCTGTTTTTTTTTTTTTTTTTTTTTTTGTTCTCGCACCTTTATTCTGACCATATTGACGCACATTTGATGGATTTGAAGGATGTGTGGTTTCCGTTGAAAAGAATCGTATAATCGATGAATCACGACGCAGACGTGGACAGTTCTGCATCATAATGACGTTGCTTGGCGATTTTCTGGCGCCCGTATAAAAGTTCTGGTTAAAAATGTCGGAGTTTCGCGTGGCCTCGCTCTCGCACCACTTCTACACGCACACACGACGCCGGAATGGCCGACCTTTCTCCGAGTGTCCAGGGAAGAGTGCCGCGTTGTCGCGTTCGGCCTGAAAGCGGCTGAAAGCAGAAAAACGGCCCGTGTTCAGTCCGCACTCACCGGACTCATTTTTCTGCTCATCGTAGCAAACCAAAGTGTCCACACGGGTGTACGAGACCTTGGACACAATCATCATCAACAACTTTTATTTCTTATCTAGCCCATAATCACATGCAGTTCGTCTCCATGGGCTTCGACAGGCCCTACAGTTGGAAAAACTCCACTATAAAAAAGGAGGGAAGAGACGTTGGGAAGGAGTGATACAGAGAGGGACGTCCTTCCAGGGTAGACTGAGCCTGCAAGTTGGTGTCAGTGCAGGGTTGGTGATGTGTATAAGAAAAGAGAGAAAGTCCTACAGTTGAAGAAGTGGAGACGTCCAGAGTGTTGTATAGAGCATCTGTCCATGTTTGGAGGTCCTGGACAGTGCAGAATAGGTTTTAGTCCAGTGTCATGGTCTAGATTACGTGTCCATAATGATGTTACTGGTCCATTTGAAGATCCCTGGAGCTGTAGTTGTAACGGTGGTGGTGGCTGTGGTGACCCTCTGGTTTGTTTCATGGTATGTCCTTGTTTAGCAGTTGTCAGGAACCAGGATTTATCTGCTGGTCTCTTCACTGGGGTCTGCCAGTAGTCTGGACGCTTGATTCCGTGTCTCGGAGAGAACAGACAGAAGCAGGTCAGATGGTGGCATCGTACGACGATACTGAAATATGTGGTTATAGTGGTATATTGGGGCTACAGTGGCCCGGTACCCTAACTAGGACAGCCTAACTAGGGTGAATTTAACACTGTCTGTGTCTAACGGGGACTGTGTGATAACGTGGACTTAATAGTTGACGCTGTGTCTGGGACTTTAACAGATGTGTTTTCAGTTCGCGTGACCATGTAGAACATGTATGGGATGCATCGGGATTCGTCGATATCGGGGCACGGATCATTGTAATTGTGGAGGTTCACACCTCTGGTTTCCGGGTGACTTGTGTGGTTTTAGTCTCTGTGTTCGTGTTCTGTCTCCTGTCTCAGGTAGAGTCCGTGAGTCCTCTCAGGCGCAGCTGGAAACCGAAGTCCTTCCCAAAGTCGCTCGCATGACCGTCTCAGGCAAGAAGCAAACCATGGGCTTTGAGGTGCCAAGGTAATGCAGAGGTCAAAGGTTAACATGACCCCCTCCCACACATCATACTCTGTTCTTTTTTTATGCAGTGGCTTCACACTGCATGCATAGTGTCATTAATTACATTATTAATCACGCTGGCGCTCTGTACTGCAGAAGTAGTGGGAGTGGCTCTGACTTAGTGGGCGGGGCACAGTGTACGTGTGCCTGCAGTGCCCTCTGGGAAGGCGCCAAACCACAAGGGTCGCTGGTGCCTTGAGATTAAAACCCACGGAGCGGACCCCACCCCACACACACCCACACACCAGCTAGCACACAAGGTCTCTTGTCTGGTCCTGGTTCTTTCTCCCCAGAAACCACAGAAGACGCCCAGACACACCCACGTCCCCACCTATCCTCCAGACCACAGTCCCTCACCGTCCCACTGTATCACTCTCAGGATGCTGGACTGGTGGAGAGTGTGTGTGTGTGTGTGTGTGTGTGTGTGTGTGTGTGTGTGCCAGATCCTGAGCTGCTGCTTCAGTGTCTTGTTGTCACCAGAAATGCCAGATTATGAAGAAACATGATGTTCATCTTTCTGTGTTTTTCTTTGGTTGAAAATGTGAGGTATTTAGATGTATTATTTTATAATGTGTGTGTGTGTGTGTGTGTGTGTGTGTGTGCATGCAGCAATGAAGAGAATGGGGTTCCCAGCCCATCTGTTCGTCGAGCACCCAGTCCTGACGTGGTCTCGGTGACCATGACCCCCGAAACGCCATCCAAGCTGCTGGGTGGTGCAGACGAGGCTCCGCCTCCGGCCACGCCACGCCCTGCGGGTTCGAACAAGAACCAGCTGAACGTCCGAGAGGAGCTGGAGAAACGGCAAGGCGGGAAGCCGCTGCTCAACCTGGTGGTCATAGGTGTGAGGGAGACAGACATGAACCTACACACACGGCGCACATGTGGACAGGAGTGGTCCTAGTCCCCCTCTCCCTACACACATACAAAAATATAAAACACACACACACACACACACACACACACATATATATATATATAAACATTGTAAAAAAATTGTGCTCCGTACCGAATTTAACCAAGACCTTTTTTTTGTCCAACTTCCATCGGTGTTAATTTTGCTCGTTCACGCTCACGTCCCCCATATATGGGTGTGATGGAATTTAGAAGACACGACGACGCTGACGTTTGCTCATTATTCGAATTGTCTGTTCCACCTTAAATGCCGCAGGCTGTTATTTTGCATGGAAATTTCCATGTTCCTCATAAATCTATGTGCACATGAGCAAAGTTCCCAGGTCAATTTTACAGTGAAAAATGTTTTGTGCCTGAGAGGTATTAGTTGACACAACTCCTACACATCCTGTTTTACCTTTAACAAGCGACTTTTCTGTGGTCTTTTCTGTAAAAGAATGCCATTCATCAGTCCAATGCACAGTTCCCATGTGACATTTTCAGGCAACACTTGACACCATTTCTAAAAGTTCAGGGAGTTGAGTGTTGACCCCCCTACAGGCGCAATACAGGTACTGCAGCCTGCTGAGCAGTATTTAAGGTGGATCAAGCACCTTTTATTCTGTGAGCTTGTTATTAGATGCCGCTCCAGACAGGCAGAGAATCCCCTGCCGCTCCCCGAAGCAGCAGGCGCACCTCGCAAAATGAGGGTACCCTTACTTCCCAGAAAACAAACCGGTGCCCATGCAATCAGGATGTCAGGGCAGCATGGGTGCCCGGGAGAAAAAAAAATGCAAAAGCCCATGTTGCCCATATCAAAAAACCGCCACTGCATGTTGGGTGTGTGTGTGTGTGTGTGTTAGGCCACGTGGATGCTGGGAAGAGCACACTGATGGGCCATTTGCTCTACCTGCTGGGGAACGTGAACAAGAGGATGATGCACAAATACGAGCAGGAGGCCAAGAAGGCAGGAAAAGCTTCATTCGCCTTCGCCTGGGTGCTGGACGAGACCGGCGAGGAGAGAGACCGGTGAGACACACACACACACACACACAGCTGTAGTTACGTTTCCACTATAGATTTGCAGAAAACTGAAGCCATGTTGTAATGAAATGACTGTTTTCCATTCGGTGATGCTATCTGAGAAACAAAGGGGTTCTCTCGTCTTGGCCGTCAATCTGAGAGTCATGGTGATGGACGCTCAGAGTCCTGATTATTTCTGTTGCAGCAACCACATGTGGCCTGTAAATTAGCGATTTTCTGTAGGATTTTTTAATTGGTTCTGTGTAATGGAAACATGACGCGCTCTCTCTGTCTCCTTCATGTTCATCTCGCAGGGGCGTCACCATGGACGTCGGCATGACTAAATTCGAGACAAACTCAAAGGTGGTGACTCTCATGGACGCTCCAGGTCACAAAGACTTCATTCCCAACATGATCACTGGAGCCGCACAGGTATGGCCCCAGAATGACACAGGAACCCAGAAAAAAAAACACATTCTCACAACGTTCTACCACTGGGAACATATGCAGGCCTGTGATTTGACCAACTCGTTGACTACATGCATTAAAAAGTGTACACATTGTGTGTCGTGGGTTGAAATGGTAGTATGTTCAGGTTGAGGCGTGTAAGGTGTTTGTTCCAGTGCTTCTCTCTTTCTTTCTGTAGCAGCTGGAATGATTACTGAGCAGAAATGTTTTACTCTGGTGGCGTGTGTGTGTGTGTGTGTGTGTGTGTCTCTGTGCTTTTGAAAGTCCCCTGTTTTGCCCCTCTAAGCCATGTGGTTTTGAGAGCTTGTGATATTGGCACTATTGAGATGAGTGTGTGTACATCTTGAGGTGACTGAAATATTGCAGGTTTGTAAAAGTCTGTCACGTTCAGCAGGAAGCATCATTTCCTCCCGTGTTTCCTCTGGCTTTCTGAACGTGTGTGTATGTGTGATGGTTGGTGCATTCAAAAATCCCAGACAAAGTCAACAGACTTCCCTGCGAACTACATTGGAACCGCACACCTGCTATACTACACACAAAAACTACCACCACGCCTGCTGTACTACACACGAAAACTACCACCATGCCTGCTATACTACAAACCAAAACTACCACCATGCCTGCTATACTATACACCAAAACTACCACCACGCCCGATATACTTTACCTGAGAACTACCAACATGCCTGCTATACTATTCACCAAAACTACCACCACGCCTGCTGTACTACACAACGAAAACTACCACCATGCCTGCTATACTACAAACCAAAACTACCACCATGCCTGCTATACTATACACCAAAACTACCACCACGCCCGATATACTTTACCTGAGAACTACCAACATGCCTGCTATACTATTCACCAAAACTACCACCACGCCTGCTGTACTACACACGAAAACTACCACCATGCCTGCTATACTACAAACCAAAACTACCACCATGCCTGCTATACTATACACCAAAACTACCACCACGCCCGATATACTTTACCTGAGAACTACCAACATGCCTGCTATACTATTCACCAAAACTACCACCACGCCTGCTGTACTACACACGAAAACTACCACCATGCCTGCTATACTACAAACCAAAACTACCACCACGCCTGCTGTACTACACACGAAAACTACCACCACGCCTGCTGTACTACACACGAAAACTACCACCATGCCTGCTATACTACAAACCAAAACTACCACCACGCCCGCTATACTATACCTGAAAACTACCACCACGCCTGCTGTACTACACACGAAAACTACCACCATGCCTGCTATACTATACACCAAAACTACCACCACGCCCGATATACTATACCTGAGAACTACCACCATGCCTGCTATACTATACCTGAAAACTACCACCATGCCCACTATACTACAAACCAAAACTACCACCACGCCCACTATACTACAAACCAAAACTAAACAGCATGCCAGCTATACTATACACCAAAACTACCACCACGCCCGCTGTACTACACACCAAAACTACCACCACGCCCGCTGTACTACACACCAAAACTACCACCACGCCCGCTGTACTACACACCAAAACTAACAGCATGCCTGCTATACTACACACCAAAACTACCACCCACGCCCGCTGTACTACACACCAAAACTACCACCACGCCCGCTGTACTACACACCAAAACTACCACCACGCCCGATATACTATACCTGAGAACTACCAACATGCCTGCTATACTATTCACCAAAACTACCACCACGCCCACTATACTATACACCAAATCTACTACTACGGCCCGCTGTACTACACACCAAAACTACCACCACGCCCCGCTGACTACACCCCAAAACTACCACCACGCCCGCTGTACTACACACCAAAACTACCACCCCGCCCGCTGTACTACACACCAAAACTACCACACACGCCCGCTGACTACACACCAAAACTAACAGCATGCCTGCTATACTACACACCAAAACTACCACCACGCCCGCTGTACTACACACCAAACTACCACCACGCCCGATATACTATACCTGAGAACTACCAACATGCCTGCTATACTATTCACCAAAACTACCACCACGCCCACTATACTATACACCAAATCTACTACTACGCCCGCTGTACTACAAACCAAAAACTACCACCACGCCCGCTGTACTACACACCAAAACTACCACACGCCCGCTATACTACACACAAAACAAAACTAACACCAAACCACCACGCCCGCTGTACTACACACCAAAACTAACAGCATGCCTGCTATACTACACACCAAAACTACCACCACGCCCGCTGTACTACACACCAAAACTACCACCACGCCCGATATACTATACCTGAGAACTACCAACATGCCTGCTATACTATTCACCAAAACTACCACCACGCCCACTATACTATACACCAAATCTACTACTACGCCCGCTGTACTACACACCAAAACTACCACCACGCCCGCTGTACTACACACCAAAACTACCACCACGCCCGCTGTACTACACACCAAAACTACCACCACGCCCGATATACTATACCTGAGAACTACCAACATGCCCGCTGTACTACACACCAAAACTACCACCACGCCCGCTGTACTACACCACGTTTGCTATATTTGACCCAGCAGTGTGTGTTTTCCAGGCGGATGTGGCCGTGTTGGTGGTGGACGCCAGTCGCGGTGAGTTTGAAGCCGGGTTTGAGGCCGGGGGTCAGACGCGAGAACACGGCCTTCTGGTTCGCTCTCTTGGTGTCACGCAGCTCGCTGTGGCTGTCAACAAAATGGATCAGGTGGGTGTGTGCGCTGTGTTACTGTGTCGCGAGTGTGTGCCGCTTTGTCGCTGTACATCAGGTCGTGTGTGCGCTCGTGCGTAATTTCGTAGGTGAACTGGCAGCAGGAACGATTCCAGGAGATCGTCAGCAAACTCGGCCATTTTCTGAAGCAAGCAGGTTTCAAGGTAACCAGACACACACACCAACTTGTATGTGATGTGATGGCCACGGGCTGCAGCCGTTCAGAACACCGGTGTGTGCGTGTGTGTGTTTTCAGGACTCGGATGTGTCTTATGTCCCCACCAGTGGTCTCTCTGGAGAAAATCTGACCACCAGGAGTTCAGTACCTGAACTGACCAGTTGGTATAAAGCTCCATGTTTACTGGAGCAAATAGGTGAGAACGACACACATATTTACATTTTACATTTCCAGCATTTACCAGACGCCCTTATCCAGAGCGACTTACAGTCAGTAGTTACAGGGACAGTCCCCCCCGGAGACACTCAGGGTTAAGTGTCTTGCTCAGGGACACGATGGTAGTAAGTGGGGTTTGAACCCGGGTCTCCTGGTTCATAGGCGAGTGTGTTACCCACTGGGCTACTACCACACACAGTGAGACACTGAGCTTGGGAACTCACATCCACGCGTCCAGGACTTCTGTAACGGAAACCGACAGGGACACAGTATCTGTCACCATCTTCAGTTTTTTGTTGTTGCTGCTGTTGTCTAAGATGATTTTAATGATATGATCTGATTGTGTGTGTGTGTGTGTGTGTGAAGTCAGCAGTCTGGTGGCACTGGGACGTGTGACCGCTACCAGGCTGCTGTTGCTTCTCGATATGCGTGTGCAGCAGCGGTGATGTCATCTGAGTACCGAGAACTGCTGGGTTCTGTGCGGCAGCGCTGCTCGCCACCTGTGGCCTGTGATTGGCTGTGTCCTCGGGCTCCTGGCCTGTGATTGGCTGACGGAGAGGGTAGTTTAGGCGGAGCGCAGCTGACTCAGCAGCACGGGCCGTACGAGAACCGCTGACCTGGCGGCGAGAAAGTTCTCGTCTTCTCACTTTCTCCGTCTTTCTGTCGCGTCATGATTCTGAGTCTGACTCACGATCCCTCTGCTCCTGTGACTCTCAGACTCGTTCCGGCCGCCGCAGCGATCGCTGGAGCAGCCGTTCCGCCTCTGCGTGTCCGACGTCTTTAAAGGTGAGGTCCAGCCCCGCCCCTCACCTCCAAACAGTCAGAAAACTTGCTTAGTGTGTGTGTTGTGTTTAGACCAGGGCTCCGGGTTCTGTGTGACTGGAAAGATAGAGGCGGGGTTTATCCAGACTGGCGACCGTGTGTTGGCCATGCCCCCCAATGAGACCTGCACTGTGAAAGGTACACACACACACGCACACTGTATCAGGTATAGGTACATGGTGCGGTCCAGTAGCGCCCCCTGCTGACCTCTACTCCCCGCCCCTTATTACAATGCCCCGCCCACTTTCCCTGCAGGGATTACGCTTCATGATGAGCCTCTGGATTGGGCTGCCAGCGGCGATCATGTGACTCTGTCTGTAACCGGAATGGACATAATCAAAATTAAGTATGAACGCACACACACACACACACACACACACACACACTCTTTCTCAGGTTGACCTTGTTTCTCTCGTCCTCTCTTTCCAGTGTGGGCTGTATATTCTGTGATCCTAAAGAACCCATTAAAGTCTGTTCTCGGTTCCGTGCCCGGATTCTCCTGTTTAACATTGAACTTCCCGTCACACAGGGCTTTCCTGTGAGTAACAGCTGTGTGTGTTCCAATCGATCAATAAGTCCGTTTTAAATGTATACAGCGCTTTTTACAATGCTCCTCACAGTAGAACAGCAGCTGTTCTAATGAAAAGGACTTCAGGTTCCTCTTCTGGTCAGATTTATCCAGGAATTATGGAATAAAGAGGTTATTGCAGTCCAGTTGTGTATTATGATGTAATATTCTAGGTTGTATATTACAGTGGCAGCAGCTCCACATGGGAGTGTGTTCAGTATATTGTAATTTGGTTTATATTTCTGTGAATCTGTGTGTGTGTGTGTGTGTGCCACAGGTGTTGTTGCACTACCAAACCGTGAGTGAACCAGCCACCATTAGAAAACTTGTCAGTGTTTTACACAAGAGCAGTGGAGAAGTTCTGAAGAAGAAACCAAAGTAAGTGTGTGTGTGAGAGAGAGAGAGAGCGATTTGGTGATTAAGAAATTCCGATCTTTTTTTCTAATCCCAAGAAGGCTAGAACATTTACATTTACGGCATTTGGCAGACGCCCTTATCCAGAGCGACTCAGTCACTGAGCACCTTCACACGGCAGCTCAAGACCTTCCTCTTTAGAGAAGATTTAGATGAACTTGCGACCTTCTTCTTGTCTTCTGTACAGAATCTACAACAGAGTGAATAAAAAGATTGTATTCATAGTTGGGGGTTCTAGTGAACCAGAACTGACCACTTCATCCATGGTGACATGGAAGCACGTTGTAAGTGGCTCTGGTTAAGGACGTCTGCCAAACGCCTTCAATGTAAATGTAAGCGGCCTCCTTTTTTTATAAAGACGAACTTATTCATTATTTACATTTAAGGCATTTGGCAGACGGCCGTATCCAGAGCCACTTACAACGTGCTTCCAAGCTACCATGGATGAAGAGATCAATTCCGGTTCACTAGGACCCCCAACTATGAATACAATCTTTTTATTCACTCTGTTCTAGTTTCTATACAGAAGTCAGACGAGAAGAAAATTACAATTTAATATAAATATTCTTTAAAGAGGAAGGTCTTGAGCTAGAAAGCACACAGCTGTTGTGTGGCCGTGTCGGACTGGGGTTTTGTGTAACGTTTCTGTCATTTATATTAGACGTTTCTAGAACATCCATGTCATGTTTCTTGTAACGTTTGTGTAACGTTTTCTGAAGGTGCCTGACCAAAGGCCAGAACGCAGTGGTGGAGATTCAGACCCAGCGGCCCGTGGCTCTGGAGCTTTATAAAGACTACAAGGAGCTGGGACGGTTCATGCTGCGCTATGTCGGCTCCACTATCGCTGCCGGTGTGGTCACCGAGGTAACAGACGAGAAAGTGTCACAAGGTTTTAGGTCCTTAGTCTTTTCCAAAATGGGTTTAAATACATGTTTTCCTCAAAATTCTACACACAACGCATCATAATGACAACATGGAAAGATTTTACTTGAGGTTTTGGCAGATATTTTAAAAGTGAAAAGTATACAAGTATTTACAGCCTTTGCCATGAAGCTCAAAATTGAGTTCAGATGACTCCTGTTTCCCCTGATCACCCTTGAGATGTTTCTGCAGCCTAACTGGAGTCCACCTGTGGAAAAAACAGTTGACTGGACCTGATTTGGAAAGACACACACCTTTTATACAAGGTCCCACAGCTGACGTTCCAGGTCAGAGCTCAAACCACGCAAGAAGTCAAAGAAATTGTCTGTAGACCTCGGAGACAGGGTTGTCTCGAGGCACAAATCTGCTGCTTTTTCTGCTGCTTTGAAGACAGCTATGTGGCCTTCATCATCCGGACTCTTCCTAGAGCTGGCCTTAGTCAGGGAGGTGACTAAGAACCCAATGGTCACTCTGTCAGAGCTCCAGAGGTCTTTGGTGGACAGAGGAGAACCTTTTAGAAGGACAACATTCTCTGCAGCAAACCACCAATCAGGCCTTTATGGTAGAGCGGCCAAACAGAAACCACTCCGTAGTAAAATGCACATGGCAGCCTGCCTGTAGCCAAAAGCCACCTGAAGGCCTCTCGGACCATGAGAAACAGAGTCCTCTGGTCTTTGGTGTGAATGCCAGGCGTCACGTTTGGAGGAAAACAGGCACCGCTCATCACCAGGCCAATACCATACAGTGAAGCATGGTGGTGGCAACATCATGCTGTGGGATGTTTTTCAGCTGCAGGAACGGGGAGACTAGTCAGGATAGAGGGAAAGATGACCTCCTGAATGAAGACCTGCTCCAGAGCGCTCTTAACCTCAGACTGGGCCGACGGTCCGGCTTCAGGACAACTCAATGATCTCTGGTGAGATCTTAAAATGTCTGTGCTTCCATCCAACCTGATGGAGCTTGAGGGGTGCTGCAAACTTGAGGCTGTAATTGCTGCCAAACGTGCATTTACAAAGTATTGAGCAAAGGCTGTGAATACAGAATAAATTTGGCAAAACCTCAAACATGTTTTCATGTTGTCATTATGTGGTGGTGTCTGTATAAAAAAATTAAAAATTTAAATCAATTTTAGAATAGAACTGTAACATAAGAAATGTGGGAAAAGTGATACTTTCTGGATGCACCGTAACTATCGTAATGCGTTTTCTTACATAAACTCTTCCGTTCCGTTGGCATGTAATAATACAATGATGAACAAGATGAAATATAATCGTAGATGTTCCCAGACCGAGGTGAATTGGGTAGAACCAATCCAAAACGCAGCATGCTCTATTGGCATTCTTTCATTTATATGATATTTATTGATGCTTAATAAATTGCAGGGACTAAAGAAATTAGTTTTAGAACAATCACGGTTTCTGAACAGAAATTAGATTTTTATTGTTATCTGTCCCACTTTTTAATAAAAATAATAATTTTGTCTTGTTTTGCTTTTTCTTCTTTTAGATCAAAGACTTTTTCCTGTCACCTGCACCCCGTCTCAGTCGTTCATGACATAACTGGGGTGAAAGGTCACGATGGGGTGACCTATGTTTGGTTCGCTGCTGATGAATAAAGCTGACACAACAACCGGACTTTCGGCACAAACACACGCATACATAACATCTTTATTTAGTGCTGTGGAGGCTCGCTGCAAGGGCTGCTGGGAGGACATGGCCACGTTCCTAAAGTGGTTGGGTTTTGGTGAAGGTTTAGGAACACTACAGCGGAGGAGGAATAAACCCCGGTTCCACACGCGGAACCTCCTCCTCCTCCCCGCCGCTGGTTTCATTTGGTCAAAATTCCAAATAAAACTGTCGCAAGCCATGGTTGCTTCTGTCCGTCATTGTCACGTGTTGTTCCAGGACTTCTGAATTCACCTGCGGTTGAGCATTACGTCGGAGGTCGTGACCCCATGAGGTTCCAGCCTGGATCCCCATTTTAAAACTGCACTAGAACATAAAATAGAGAAAAATAACTTTTTATGCTTCATTATTCCTCACCCCCTGGTACCAACTTCTCCCAACCATCCAAGAACAGTTTGGTGGTGAACGCCTTTTCCAGCACGATGGACCACCGTGACATAAGGCCAGAGTGACAACTCAGGCTCGGGGGACAAATCATTGAAATTTTGACTGACGAAGGATCGGTGTGCCAAGCTTGTGGCATCATATTCAAAAAGACTTGAGGTACTGAGTATTGAGCAGAGACCGCGAATATGGACAAAATAATCATATTGCGATTTCTTGAACGAATATTGCGATTTTATTCGCGAGTCAAACAAGCTACATACATACATTCTAAATGTATTCAGTGCACGAGAAGTGCATAGCAAAACATTTCACAATGAAATAACAGTATTAAGTTTAATAAACAAAACTAGTAAAATTGTCTTTAAAGCAGACAACATAAAATAAGATGAACTAACCTCATCTCTAGTTAATAACATACTGTACACAGCAGTACTAACTGCTTGATCATCAAAACTAATAAATCGTCTTAAAAACAGACAACATGAAAAAAATAAAGATGAACTAACCTCAATTGCAGTAATTACAATAAATAAAAACCAAAAAACATTTCTCTCTTTTTTTGCAAGTAAAACCAGCTTGTCCACCATTTCTGGTTTTAAGCATGAACGGTGACAGCCTTCACTATATAAGTTCCATTGTCTGTGGTGATGGACACTTGTTGCTCTTCACGTGATGCTAAAGCTTCTTTTAAACCTTCAGATATGTTCTCTCCAGTGTGATCTTCTGGGAAGAATGCTGTATGCAAACATCGACTTTTCATTTCAAAGTTGTCATTAATATAGTGGGCCGTTAAACTCATGTACGGCTCCACATATCTGTGGTCGTGGCCTTACATTTCTCGTACATTTCGGGAATTGCAGATCGTGTGAAATGAGTGCGAGAGGGCAGCTGGTATCTTTGGTCAAGTGTTTGAATTAGTCTTCGGAAGCCGCGTTTACCGACGATGCGTGCAGGCATCATATCTCTGCATATATGATGGGTGATGGCGTCAGTAATTTCTTTGTGCCGTTTTGATCGTTCTCATGAGGATAAGGCACGGCGCTTGAACAATGGCTACTTGTTCGCGCTGTCTCTGTGTGCTTTTGTTTGTTTCGATGGACATGCATTGATCATGCAGTTTTTTATGACGCTGTTTTAAGTGTTGGAACAGATTTGTTGTATTGTTTCGTTTCGCAAATATGGACCTGCATCCATATTTTATGTTCTTTTCTCCTGCTCAGCCTCGTCATGCGAGGAGTGAGCTCTGATTGGTTAACATCTTTGACATCAAACTATCTTAGTACATGGTTCCCGTAAGACTGTGCGTTTTTCTACGCTTAAAACTAGCGCAGGTCTATAGTATCTTTGTATGTAGTTCCCATAAAACTGAGCATTTTTCTATGTTTAAAACTAGCGCAGGTCTATAATATCTTAGTACGTGGTTCCAGTAAGACTGCGCGTTTTTCTACGTTTAAAACTAGCACAGGTCTATAGTAGCTTAGTACGTAGTTCCTGTAAGACTGCATGTTTTTCTACGTTTAAAACTAGCGCAGGTCTATAATATCTTAGTACGTGGTTCCAGTAAGACTGCGCGTTTTTCTACGTTTAAAACTAGCGCAGGTCTATAGTAGCTTAGTACGTAGTTCCTGTAAGACTGAGCGTTTTTCTAAGTTTAAAACCAGCGCAGGTCTATAGTATCTCAGTACGTAGTTCCTGTAAGACTGCACGTTTTTCTACGTTTAAAACCAGCACAGGTCTATAGTATCTTAGTACGTAGTTCCAGTAAGACTGCGCATCTTTCTACGTTTTAAAACCAGCACAGGTCTATAGTAGCTTAGTACGTAGTTCCTGTAAGACTGCACGTTTTTCTACGTTTAAAACCAGCACAGGTCTATAGTATCTTAGTACGTAGTCCCAGTAAGACTGCACGTTTTTTCTACGTTTAAAACTAGCGCAGGTCTATAGTAGCTTAGTACGTAGTTCCAGTAAGACTGCGCGTTTTTCTATGTTAAAAACCAGCGCAGGTCTATAGTAGCTTAGTACGTAGTTCCCGTAAGGCTGCGCGTTCTTCTACATTTAAAACCAGCGCAGGTCTATAGTATCTTAGTACGTGGTACCAATAAGACTGAGTGTTTTTCTAAGTTTAAAACTACAGCAGGTATACAAAATCAAGAAAGGGAAGGAGTGCGGGAGAGAAGAAGAAGAAAAAGTCGCAGATCTAAAAATATCACGGTTCTGAAACGTGGTTGTCGTCGTCATCACGGCTCATCACGGCCAGGGGAATGGAAACGTCCGCTTCACCGTAACGCCTGGAGATCTGCAGGATGTGGTTCCTCTAAGTCTCCTTTTATCATGACACACAGATGTTTACAGTGAAATACCAACCAGAACTCCTCCCACTGATTTCAGGTGGAGGAGAAGATCTCCATCTCACACCTGGTACTGTACGTTCAGAGCCCCGCCCGGCCCCTGGGGAATAAAAAAAGTCTCAATACTGGCTTCTTCTACACATCAGGTTCCATCTAATCCTCAACCATGAACCTCACCTGATCTACAAATCTCCACACGACCTTGTGGGGACAAGGGGTCACGTTTGGGGTCCCGTGACCAAAGTATACAAAAATGTATAAATACATTATAATTTTTCTTCGTCTAGCACCTACCAATCTCTGAGCATGCTCTTCACTGACAAGTCTGAGCCTTATCAGGGCTCTTAGTTTGTAAACTCAATATTCTATAGAAATCGAATGAGAATTGCTGGTGTCTTCCTCTTCCTCAAGTCGCTTTGGATAAAAGCGTCTGCTAAATAAAGTAAAGTATTCAGTAGTTCAGCCATCACACGTGACATGGCGACACGCACTGTCACCTCTATAGATTCAGGTTGTGGTGGATGGAATCTGGGACAGAATTGTGGGATCATCTGGCTGGTATAACTAAGAGAAACTGAGTGGACGGTTGGACCTAAAGAGATGGAGTAAAGCGTCCCAGTAACTACAGTACAGTAATAGTTGTATTAATGACAAGTTAGGATGGGTCTCCTGGAAGATTTGGAACTCTTGTTTTCTGGATTTGGTTTTCTGGTCCTTCTCCTGTCGACTTTACACCCCACGTACAGCGCATGACGGGATCATGACGGTTCTTCAGCATGTAGCCGGTGGTGATTCTGGCCTGAATGGGTACGAAACGGGTTTTAATTCCACCATTTACGACCGAACCAGGTGATCTTGTTCATCAATATTTTACTTTTTAAACCCAAGTCTGATAAAATACAGTCAAATCTATTATTCAAACAGCCAACACTGATAATTACTCACATTGTGAAGTAATTGACCCCCTTTTATTGTTTTTTCTTGGGCGTTTCCCTCTCTGAAAGCTTTTCAGACGATGCGCTTGATTGGCTGGAATCCATGTGATTCACAGCATCTCATTAAAATAAATTCATGAACTATAATATACTTTAGTATATTTTATTTGGATTATGTTAATGAGTGAAATATATATTTCTGCTGTATCAGAAGGCGTGTTCCTGTGTACGACTGGTTGATGGATCGTTGTGTGAACCTCTCCAGCTCGGTTGTTACCTTGTTGTGCCACAAGATGTCGCCATTTCTACATTTACAACCGGAAGTGAAAGTGAAGTACACTGCAGCACAGCACATGGTGACATTTTGGACATTTTTATGTGATGCCGGCCATTGAAGTAAGGATGTGCCGCCTCGTCTCCTACATCCAGGTAGGGATGTGAAGAGCGCTGATTGGGCGTGGCCGCATTCGGAGTATCATACACACCATCAGAAAAGTTAGGGCGAGATGAAAGTGAAAGTGAAGTGATTGTCACATGTGATACACAGCAGTAGAGCACACAGTGCACACAGTGAAATGTGTCCTCTGCATTTAACCATCACCCTGAGTGAGCAGTGGGCGGCCATGACAGGCGCCCGGGGAGCAGTGTGTGGGGACGGTGCTTTGCTCAGTGGCACCTCAGTGGTACCTTGGCAGATCGGGATTCGAACCGGCAACCTTCTGATTACGGGGCCGCTTCCTTAACCGCTAGGCCACCACTGCCCCACCACTACATGAGTGAAACTCCGGACCCGGAGTAGCCCTTGCCGGATCGGATCTTGACAGTAAGTGTACAGAGTGGGTAGATATACACATATTGCACATAAGAGAAAGACCTTCTAAATCTCAGAAGGAGCTGCTCAGTGCTGCCAGGGTGTCCTGCATGGGGTGGGAGATGTTGTCCTGCCACTCTCCACCTGAACTGGGTCCAGAGGGCATCCTAGAACAGAGCTGGCCCTCCGGACCAGCCTGTTCGGCCTCTTCCTGTCCCCAGCAGAATACACCATAAAAGATGGTCACCACAGGAAAGGTCTTCAAGAGTGGACCCTTCACCCCAAAAGTCCTGAGCCCCCGCAGCAGCTACAACCTGCTCTGGCCTTTCCTGTAGAATCCTGTCCAGTTTATTGTTCAGATGAACACCACGGTAGGAACCAAGGTTCTTTTCACACATTTCTTTAGTAAACTAGTAAACAGTATTCATTTAATAAACATATTTCGTAGATTAAATATAGAAGTAAAAGATAATGATGCCTCATTATTTTGATCCAGCATATCAGCGGTTTTATGATACGATACTGTTTGTACGCCTGTTTGGCACCACAGTGTTCTTTGTGCTTGTGACGATTTTATACAAGTGCTATGAAACGTATACAGATCATGGCTGTCCGTGTAGCTGTAGGTGCGGCGTCCGCCCGTGGTTCTCACGGAGCATGGACTTCCGCAGATGTGACGCACACAGGCTCGTATGGCGCAGGTGTCCACCGGCTCGCATCTGCAGGTCATACAGGTCCTACTGGTGTTGATCAAGATGGGACGTTTTCAACTTTACAAAGGAACCTCACAGCAAGACTCAACAGAGAAGATCTGCGATTATCTAGTTCCACAAAATCAGATTTCTAACCTCACCTAAAAAAGTGTGTCGTGGTCGCCCATCACGCTCAGCAGCCCTCTCTCTCTGTTCCACGCCCCGAAGTGGTTCTGAGGCCTCTTGTTCTTCAGCATGGAACCGCTGACCAGGCCTGCAGCTCCAACAAAGAGGCCATTACCCCGCAAGAAAATTTGGTCTGTGGAATTTCTGATGAGCGTCGCAACACTGCATCACTGTCCGGCCTACAAAAGACCCCTGACGGCTCCGGGGAGGACAGTCACCCCGTTTTCACGCAGCCAGACTAGTTCTTTTCTAACAAAGGTTCCGCAAACGTGCAGGAACCTCAATTCCGATTCGAGAATTTGATAGACTGAACACAGACTGGAGTTCTCTACACAACTACACAGAACTCGTCGTTCCCAATCTGCACACAGGCTTAAAAGTCCCGCTGGGCCTTGTGAAATGGAATATTTAGTTTAATTCAGTCGAATTCTGTAAAGAACTAAGATGTGTCACGTCCATGCGGGCATGACGCGGCGGGTAAACGGAGAGGAGGACGAAGAGTGACGAGAAGACGTGGAATGAAGGACGCATTCACCTGACATCACGGAACCGGGGTTTAATGGTGAATCACAGGACAGGGGAGACATCCGAGACGAAGACACTGGTGAACATGGAACATAACTTCAAAGACCTGACCGCGGACAGAAACGAACAGGGCAGCTTTATACAATTAACACAGGTGAAAACGATTAGGGAACATTACACAGGACAACAATTAAACTCCGGTCCGGATCCTGTTCCGGACCGGAGTAACCCCCATTTCGGACCGGATCGTGACAGAATCCCCCCTCCTATGGCACGACACCTGGCGGGCCAGACGGAGCAGTCCATGAAGGAGGGAGGAAAATCCAAACACAGAGTCTGAATGGTTCGAGTGGACAGGAGTAATCGAACGGAATTGACTCGAGGAGAGAAAAGATGATGAACAGGGAGGAATGATAAATGACTGAATGAATGAATGAATGGTCCAGTATTCCAGATGGATGAGCGGCGGATGTCCAGCGCAGACGGCTTCGGGCCAGTTTGGTACCGGCACCTCGTCCGCCGTCCGCATGCGTCCGCCGCTTCCTGTCAGTCTCCGGCTCGCCCCGCTGAATGGCCGCTCCACACCTTCAACGCCGCCAGACACGGGAATGAGAGGCAGGGGTCAGGACCCTGCTGAACATGAAGCCATGGAAGGCCAGGGACAAGGAAGCTTTTCTAACAAAGGACAAATTTGTCCTCTGCATTTAACCATCACCCTGAGTGAGCAGTGGGCACCATGACAGGCGCCCGGGGAGCAGTGTGTGGGGACGGTGCTTTGCTCAGTGGCACCTCAGTGGTACCTTGGCGGATCGGGATTCGAACCGGCAACCTTCTGATTACGGGGCCGCTTCCTTAACCGCTAGGACACCACTGCCCGGGTCTACAGTTACATCAAATTGTTTACAATTACAAATGTTATTTAATTTCATCTTGACAATTGAACCTTTTTATTGTTCTTTTCCAGAGTGATTGCACGTAAAGAAAATGTCTTTACTTTTTTACATTTACTTTTTCACGGTTGGTTTGTATTACAGTAGAACAATAATATCAGTTCATTTCTTTACCTTCTGTCACTGCGGTGAAAAGTTTACTTAAAAGTTACTAGTTGTTACAGGCCACCATCTTGGACGAGAACGTCACAAAAACGGTCTGCTCATTGTAGCAAATGGAAGTGTCCACGCAGCGTACGAGACCTTGACCGGTGTATTTGAAAGCGTAATGTGACCATGCAGAACATGGATGGCATGCATCGTAATGCATCGATATGGAGGCGCTGATAATCATAATCGGATGGAGTCATGAGACCAGGTTCACACCTCCAGTCCACAAAGTCCCTGCTCAGGTCTCTGTACTCTTTGTCGTCCTCGTCCTTGATGCAGGTATGACATTCTATACTGTTCCACACTGTCAAAGGTTCTTTGCATGCATTTCTTTAATAGTTCCCTACTAAACAGTATTTATTTAAAGAAATTTATATTTTTGTTTCTTTAACAGATAATAATGCTACTTATTCAGGATATAAATGAACATCCCAAACGTCCCGAATATTTTGACACCGCAGAAACGGGTCCTTTACTGGCAATGTTCGGCATAATGTTTTTTGGTCTTGTGGCGATATTGTACCTATGGTATAACCATATTTGGACCCTTGAGGTCTGAGGTCTGAGCTCTGGCCGGGGCACTCAAGAACATTCAGAGAGTTGTCCTGAAGCCACACCTTTCATATCCACACAGTCCAAATAGTCCCACTGGGTCCTGTGTGAAATTGTATATTTAGTTTGATAGTAAATTTTAAATTAAGTAATTTTTTACTTTTACTCAAGTAGATTTTTCGATGGGTACAGAGTAAAGATTCTTTTCCTTAATGACATTTTTTTCAGGACTCTTTCCACCCGTGGGTATGAAACGTATACAGATCATGGCTCTCGTGTGGTTCTCGTGTGGAGCAGGTGTCAGGTGACCTGGTCATACAGGTCCTACTGGTGTTGATCAAGATGGGACGTTTTAAACAAGGTTATGGACTGACGACTACATAGAACGTAGGAAAATGTCTTCAAAGTCTCTTCTTTTGTGGATGATGTGAAAGACGTCACAAAACTTTACAAAGGAACCTCACAGCAAGACTCAACAGAGAAGATCTGCAGTTTATCTAGTTCCACAAAATCAGATTTCTAACCTCACCTAAAAAAGTGTGTCGTGGTCGCCCATCACGCTCCTCAGCCCTCTCTCTCTCTGTTCCACGCCCCGAAGTGGTTCTGAGGCCTCTTGTTCTTCAGCATGGAACCGCTGACCAGGCCTGCGGCTCCAACAAAGAGGCCATTACTCCGCAAGAAAACTTGGTCTTTGGAATTTCCGATGAGCGTCGCAACACTGCATCACTGTCCGGCCTACAAAAGACCCCTGACGGCTCCGGGGAGGACAGTCACCCCGTTTTCACGCAGCCAGACTAGTTCTTTTCTAACAAAGGTTCCGCAAACGTGCAGGAACCTCAATTCCGATTCGAGAATTTGAAATAAATAGATATTTCTGTTTTTACTTAAGGGTAATTCTTCCATGCATTCCATACGTTATGGGACCGCAATCACTTCACTTTTTTTTTTTTTTTTGAGGTCCCCTTGATGAAGGTCCCGTCCGCACACACTGGTCCCCGGGGGCCTGTCATGGTGCCCACTGTCACCAAGGGCGATGGTTAAATACAGAGGACACGTTTCACCGTGTCACTGTGTATCACAATGACAAAAAAAAAATCTGCACGTCTGAGACGGGATCAGCACGTCATCCAGCACAAAGAAGCAGAGAAATTAAAATTCAAATTAAGACGTGATAACAGTGATTTTATAGTTTAAATGTATTAATGATTATCGTAATTGGTACCAAATCTGGATCGATGTGGGCGGAGCCTGTGCCGAGGCGAGCGCCAGCCACGTGCGCCCCCTGGCGGCTGTGGCGGGCACCGCCCCCTCTCCTCTAAACCCCGCCCCTCCGGTCCGACGCCTCAGTCGTGCGCGACGCGCTGGGGGAACAGGTGCGGTTCGGGCGCACCTGCCAGCCGACCCGGACCGAGCGGAACCGGACCGCAGATGGACCATCCGGGACAGTGAGCAGCGCGGAGCCGCCCGCGGAGCACGATGGTCTGAAGCCCGCTGCTGCACCTCCATCTTCACCGCCGAGATGCTGCCCGAGCAGCAGAACCAGGTCCTCGACGCCATCGAGCCGGTCCGGACGGAACCGGACGCGCCGACGCCCGGCCTGGTGCAGCGGATGCGCCGGGTCTTTAACAGGTACCGGTTCCGGTCCGCTCGGGGCTTCACACGTTTAAACAGGCGGCTCTTTGTGAGAAAGTTTAAAATTCGCATCACGTTCGACAGAAACGTCATCAGTGATCTTCCCATAACACACACACACACTCACACACTACACACACACTCACACTCTCATACACTCACACCTCACATAATTACAAGCACATATACACACACACACACACTACACACACACTCACACTCTCATACACTCACACCTCACATACATACAATCACATACACACCACACACACACACTCACACACACACTGCACACACACTCACACTCTCATACACTCACACCTCACATACATACAATCACATACACACTACACACTCACACACACACTTACGCACACACACACTCACACTCTCATACACTCACACATCACATACATACAATCACATACACACACACACTCACACACACTCACACACTACACACACACTCACACTCTCATACACTCACACCTCACATACATACAATCACATACACACCACACACACCACACTACACACACACTCACACTCTCATACACTCACACCTCACATACATACAATAACATACACACACACCACACACACACACTCACACACACACTACACACACACTCACACTCTCATACACTCACACATCACATACATACAATCACATACACACACACACTCACACACATCACACACTACACACACACTCACACTCTCATACACTCACATCTCACATACATACAATCACATACACACACACACACACTCACACACACACTACACACACACTCACACTCTCATACACTCACACATCACATACATACAATCACACACTCACACACACACACACTACACACACACTCACACTCTCATACACTCACACCTCACATACATACAATCACATACACACCACACACACACACACTACACACACACTCACCACTCTCATACACTCACTCACTCATCATACAATCACACACACACACACACTCACACACTACACACACACTCACACTCTCATACACTCACATCTCACATACATACAATCACATACACACCACACACACTTACACACACCCACACACTACACACACTCATTCACACACACACACACACACACACTAGACACACCACACACACACTCACATACACTCACACATTACACACATACTCACACACACACTCTCATACACTCACACCTCACATACATACACTCACATACACACTACACACTCACACACACACTTACGCACACACACACACACACACACACACACTTACACAAACACACTCACATACGCCCTACACACACACACACACTACACACAGTCACACAGACTTACACACACTCACACACACACACTCACACACACTACACACACAGATGATGACAGTGGTGGCCTAGCGGTTAAAGAAGCGGTGCCACTGAGCAAAGCACCGTCCCCACACACTGCTCCCCGGGCGCCTGTCATGGTGCCCACTGCTCACTCAGGGTGATGGTTAAATGTAGAGGACAAATTTCACTGTGTGCACCGTGCGCTGTGATGCTGTGTATCACATGTGACAATCACGTCACTTTACTATATTCACTATATCTCTGTTGTATGATTAGAACTGTGCGACAGTAAAATATAAGAATACATTATAATATTTGGTACCTCTGTGCTCCTCCCCCTGGTAATTGGTGGATTTATTTGTGACCACGCCCACCATTGTACGTCAGGGAACAGTGTGATTAAAGCAGGTGTTAGATGTGAAATCGGGGTACTACGCGGGTGTGTATAGAACCGGGACGCCGGTGGGGACGTCCTGGGTTCCAGGGTGGCCAGTAGACTGGTGGTCAGGCTCTTTCTACTGGACAGACCTGGTGCCACCACAGGTCCTGTTAACAAAGCTCAGCTTCTGTCCACCATCTGTTCTGTCTCCGCCCCCGTGGCCCCCTTTGTGCTGGACAGGTCCTGCTGAGGCCTGGATCCTGCTCCCCACGGGGCCATTGTGCTCCAGCTGGAGAAGAAAGGAGAAGATGGAGATGGAGGAAGACTCTCTGGGCTAAAAAGAATCCGAATGGGAGCATGACACCGATGACGCGTCCACCATGACAATATAACTCAGTACTTCTTGCTGTGGTGGATTGGAACTTCTGAGGTGATAAATCCAGGCGTTTGGGTTCTAGCTTCTGGGAGCTGGCCTGGTAGAAGCCTGCCTAGAAACCAGAAGACCACTTTGTCCCATTTTGTCCCACTTCACCCCGAGTCTGGGAGTGCTGTGTAGGGATTCGAACCCAGAAAACCTCCCCATCTGGTGGAGCCATTGGTCACAAGCTCCACCCACCAAACGCAACGCCACGTTTTAAAGTGTCGTTGTGGCGCACAGCAGCTGCATTTATATCCCGTCGCCGTGATGGTCCTCACCTACGCCAGTAGTGATGTCACACGCTCACACGCCCTCCAGAACCGCACAGGTTCTACGCGGCACAACGTGGCCGCAGGTTCAGCAGATCTGTGGCCGTTTCAATGCGCCACAAAGCATGCTGGGTACCCCCCCCCCCTTCCGAACACCGCCCTGTGGCCATTATGGTTTCAGGCGAGGGGGCGGGAGTCAGGGCCGCTTTACCCAGAGTGCACTGGGCACGTGGTTCCCCCGTCGATGGCGTATTAAACGTTAGTTAACGTGTTACAGTTTTTTACAATCTCCATGACAGTTTTTTCAAAACATTTAACAAGTTTCCTAAACTCGTAACGCACCGACACACCTAAAACACGCAACTGGCAAAACGGTTAATTTCATGCTCAAAATCACACATTGTAAACTAAACCCCAAAACTAATTTTCAAAATACAATAATACACTACCACAGTACACTATGTCTAGCAAAACCAAAATCAAATAATTACTCCAAACACTAACACATGTTCTCTTCCAACAGGAACATTCAGCCAAAAACAACACTATCATCAGCTGAAATGACAGAAACGGCATTATTTTATGTGTCAGGTCTGCCCGTATATTTGAAGCCTTTCTACGTTTTTGTTTTGTTGGGTTTAGTAAATGCATGCTGCAGAAATTCAATACAAAAAGTGAATGACCATCTCAGAGTAGCTTTATAAAATGTACAGTTTATGTAAAAAAAAATACAGACACAGAACAGACTTTATTTGCAAAAGGACATTACTGCAAGATATACAAACAGAAAAAGCACCGGAATTATAATAAAAAAAAAAAAACAAAGTAATCTTCTATTCTGCCCCGTCTTCTGCATTTGGCCACATGTTCTCATCCACATCACACCTGATATCTTCTCTGGCAAGGCATCGTGGGAAGAATCTTTTGGCATGCCTTATCCACCCCTGGCAGTGTTCAGCTGTGATGTCTTGGCATGCAGCGTCCATTGCATCCAGGAGGGACATTTGGTCATGTGGAAGATGGTCAAAAACCTTCCATCTCCAGGCTGAGAAAAACTCCTCAATGGGGTTGAGGAAAGGGGAGTAAGGGGCAAGGAAATGGGACATCATCCTTGGATGGGCGTCAAACCAGGCTGTGACTGCACGGGAATGGTGGAATGCCACATTGTCCCATGTGGTCTCCCACCTGTCCCCTTTCTACCTCTGGCACCAGTCTTTCGTGCAGGTCCTCTAGAAACAGGAGAAGGTGGTCGGTGTTGTAGGGGCCTGTATAAGTTATGTTTAGAACATGATGTTATATGTTCTGACATACAGTGTGAAAGCATTTGTAAATTTGACTGTAAAATGACATTGTTTCGGTCTTGGTTGAGCTTGAGTGTAAAAGAAGTTCAAGCATTTTAAATTGGTGTTAACTGTATGCATTTTGTATCAAAGCAACAAGAAATGTGTTAATTGTATAGCCTACAAAGACGGATGTTGTGCTCACCGTGTTAAGAGTTTAGGAAACTTGTTAAATGTTTTGAAAAAACTGTAATAATCATTCGCAAGCGCCATATTTGACGAATGGGGTTTTACTCCCAATATGAATATTATTTATTACTGACCGTCGGGTATTACTGATATTAAGGACAATAACTACGCTGCGTTCAGGAGATGGACCATCTACCAGTGATTTGACGGACAGGTTGAATTATGAACACTTTTTAGGTGTTTACGAATGTTGTGGGTTAATTTATTACTGTATATGGTTCTATTATACGTATATATTGCTGTTTATTACTGTATTGTCATCTGAAACGTGATGATTTAGGTCATGGTCCCCGCCGGGACGCCCCGCCGCGACTCCTCGGCGTTCCTGATCGATAACGGCGTCTGCGTTGTGCAGGAATCGTGATTACAGATACTCATCTATAATTCAGCGCGCCATCGAGCGGCTGACACGGTCTCCGCCGGCGCAGCTGCGGCTGCTCTGAGTTGGCCGGGGGGCGGGAGACCCGGGAGACCCCCGAGACCCGGCCCCGCCCGCCCGCGGGCGAGGCGTCTCTCCGGGCGACTGCTGGGATAAAGGCAGGAATTCAGGCCGCTTGTCTTGATGGGCGGGGCTGGCCGGATATATAAACCAGCACAACGTGCCGCGATACGCCGCGAAATCTCACATATCGGTTTACGAGGAGCGGCTGTGGTGATAAATTTATAAAAAAATCAACCGAACAGTCGTACGTTATTCAACGTCTCCCATTTATAACAGTTACATTTACAGCATTTACCAGACGGCCTTATCCAGAGCGACTTACACTCAGTAGTTACAGGGACAGTCCCCCCCTGGAGACACTCAGGGTTACAATCAGCAGTTACAGGGACAGTCCCCCCCTGGAGACACTCAGGGTTACAGTCAGTAGTTACAGGGACAGTCCCCCCCTGGAGACACTCAGGGTTACAATCAGCAGTTACAGGGACAGTCCCCCCCTGGAGACACTCAGGGTTACAGTCAGTAGTTACAGGGACAGTCCCCCCCTGGAGACACTCAGGGTTACAATCAGTAGTTACAGGGACAGTCCCCGCCTGGAGACACTCAGGGTTACAGTCAGTAGTTACAGGGACAGTCCCCGCCTGGAGACACTCAGGGTTACAGTCAGTAGTTACAGGGACAGTCCCCCCCTGGAGACACTCAGGGTTACACTCAGTAGTTACCGGGACAGTCCCCCCCCTGGAGACACTCAGGGTTACAATCAGCAGTTACAGGGACAGTCCCCCCCTGGAGACACTCAGGGTTACAGTCAGTAGTTACAGGGACAGTCCCCGCCTGGAGACACTCAGGGTTACAGTCAGTAGTTACAGGGACAGTCCCCGCCTGGAGACACTCAGGGTTACAGTCAGTAGTTACAGGGACAGTCCCCGCCTGGAGACACTCAGGGTTACAGTCAGTAGTTACAGGGACAGTCCCCGCCTGGAGACACTCAGGGTTACAGTCAGTAGTTACAGGGACAGTCCCCCGCCTGGAGACACTCAGGGTTACAGTCAGTAGTTACAGGGACAGTCCCCCCCTGGAGACACTCAGGGTTACAGTCAGTAGTTACAGGGACAGTCCCCCCCTGGCGACACTCAGGGTTACAGTCAGTAGTTACAGGGACGGTCCCCCCCTGGAGACACTCAGGGTTACAGTCAGTAGTTACAGGGACAGTCCCCCCTGGAGACACCCAGGGTTACAGTCAGTAGTTACAGGGACAGTCCCCCCCTGGAGACACTCAGGGTTAAGTTGGTAGTTGCTCAGGGACACAATGGCAGTAAGTGGGATTTGAACCTGGGTCTTTTTGGGCGACTGTCTCACCTGCCAGGCTACTCTCTGTCCTATAACTTAGTGTGTTCGTGTCCTTGAAATGCCTCACATTGAGGGACAGTCTGGACGGTGTTCTGATTTTCCTCTTGTCTTTTGGCCGAATTTGAATCCAAGACTCAAGTGTTCAAACTGAGAGTGTTCCGGAAATGCCGAGGACGCACGTCAACGTACGTGGACGAAGGACGTGGTCCCTGGTAGGATCCTCCGTATTGGACCAGCTTTGCAAGGTTAAGCGTTCTGCGGCCAGTGGAGTATTTTTGGTCGTCTCTTCGCCAGCTTCTGTTATTGTCCGAGTGCCGATTCAGCGGCATCGATTCCCACCGGGTCGAGTCAGCCGACCAATCAGAGAGCGTCTGGGGTTCCTCCTCCGCCTGCCGTATTTTTCATTTCGTTGGTGGCTGTGACCGGTGACCTTTTCCCGCTCTGATAGTCGATATTCTGCGTCCCGAGACGCGGCAGGACGGGTTTAATAAAAGCAGGAGAAGCTGTGGTGATAAGGGAGTGGGGACGCGCCGCGTCCCCCGGGAACCCGGCTCGTAGATTATAGATGGAGAGAGATGATAGTGGCGAGGAGGGGAGGAAATGAGCGGGTTATCGGCGCACCGGGGTTAATTAAAGGGGCGGGAGCACTGCCGGGGAGCTCGGCTGGAGCGGCTTCTTCTCCACACCATATTTCATGCTGTAAATGTGTATCGAGGACATAGTAGACACAGAACCACCTGGGATCCAGAGAATGGACATCCCTTATCACTTCTTATCTGCTGTACCCACATGGTACCCATATAGGGTGGTAGTAACCTAGCGGGTTTACTACCATCGTGTCCCTGAGCAGGACACTTAACCCTGAGTGTCTCCAGGGGGGGGACTGTCCCTGTAACTACTGATTGTAAGTCACTCTGGATAAGGACGTCTGGTAAATGCTGTAAATGTAAATGCTTCTATTTGACAGACAGTCCCATGTCTACATAATCAGGTATATTCTCCATTAGGCCCTACATCACTGACATGGACACACATCTGTCCTCTTCTGTCCCGGAGATGATTCCCGACCCACCGACATGTTCCATATAAAGCAGCAGTGGGAATTTCAGCTTGGTCTCCAGCAGCAGCGTCCCCGTGGTGACGCAGGACATAATCGAGGCATTTATGGAGACGCTGCTCTGACCTCAGAGACCCCCGGGGGGGCGGTGGACCAGATGCTGACCTTTACCCTTGGTCTGCCATGAAAGACGTACTTGTTTCCTATTCGTGTAATTTCCCAGAATGCAATGGTGGATTATTATAGTTCAAAATGGAATCAGCATGGAATATTTCCTCCGCTGTTAACGCTATCGATGATGAGGAGAGAGGGTGAAGAGGGGTGTAAGCCCGAGCCGAGCCCGACAAGTCCGGCTTTTTAAAGAGGGACCAATCCCAGCGGACCATGCTGAAGGATAGGTACTATAGACCGGTGACCGCAGCAGCTCGACCCGACGGGTCACGATTTACAGCTCTGCTGCAGACCAGGAGCATGTCTTCTCCGTCTTGGCCCCTCGGTGGTGGAATGAACTTCCAGCTCAGTCACTGAGCACCTTCACACGGCAGCTCAACACCTTCCTCTTTAGAGAAGATTTAGATGAACTTGGAACCTTCTTCCTGTCTGACTTCTGTATAGTTACATTTACAGCATTTACCAGACGCCCTTATCCAGAGCGACTTACAATCAGTAGTTACAGGGACAGTCCCCCCCTGGAGACACTCAGGGTTAAGTGTCCTGCTCAGGGACACGATGGTAGTAAGTGGGGTTTAAACCTGGGTCTTCTGGTTCATTGGCGTGTGTGTTACCCACTAGGCTACTACCACCCCACTATTCTTATTCACAACAGAGTGAATAAAAAGATTGTATTCATAGTTGGGGGTCCTAGTGAACCAGAACTGACCTCTTCATCCATGGTGACATGGAAGCACGTTGTAAGTGGCTCTGGATACGGGCGTAAGTGTAAATGTCGGGAGAATTTTGTAGACACCTGCCAGGTAAATATGTTCTGATCCAGGCAGCGATGAGAAGAAGAGTCCTGGTCGTTTGGAGGGATTTTGGGAAACAAAGCAGTCGGATTAAAAGGTTAAAAGAGGCCGCGAGTGATTGTGGACACGGGAGGGGGAGTGTCCCTCGGTGGAGAGTGGGCGGGGCCCGGGACGCGCTGGGTGCGGTCGACTCGCGGTGAGAAGGCTCTCGGCGTCCCTGGCGCCGGTGCCAGCGGGAGGGGGGTAAAGTTATCTCTGTGCTTGCGGTCGATGTGGAACTCGTTAACCCGGAGCCCGCGTCCCCAGGGAACGCCGTAAAAGGGGTGTCGGTGAGCGGCCCTGGCACTGTGCCGCCGGCCCTCCGGTAATTCAGGGCGGCGGCCATTACCAGGATTCACCGAGCATGAATTATTCATCATCCTCGGTTGGCCGTATTGTTCTAGAGACACTTAGCTCATCCTAATAAAAGAGTTTTGGGGGGTGGGGACTGTGTGGAATTCCACCAGTCGCTCCGTGCTGATCTAAAAGGGCTTTTAGGAGAAGGTGTGGAGAGTCGTCTCCTCCAAACCTGACACCGTCATCGTCCTTTATGGATATATACCACTAGGGTGGTAGTAGCCTAGTGGGTAACACACTCGCCTATGAACCAGAAGACCCGGGTTCGAATCCCACTTACTACCATCGTGTCCCTGAGCAGGACACTTAACCCTAAAAATTGCTCCAGGGGGGGACTGTCCCTGTAACTACTGATTGTAAGTCGCTCTGGATAAGGGTGTCTGATAAATGCTGTAAATGTAAATGATATATGTGTGTGTTTATGTGGTTCTGTTCGAGGTTTAGACGGTGGGTACGGAACCCCTAAAATTTCTCACTTTGTTATATTGCAGCATTAATGCAGCCGTTCTTCATTAATGTACACACAGCACCCCATATTGACAGATGTTTTGACATTTTTGCAGATTTTAACAAAGAAAAACTGAAAAATCACATGGTCCTACGTACTCAGACCCTTTGCTCAGTATTTAGTAGAAGTTCCCTTTTGGTCTAATACAGCCAGGATTTGGGGAGATGGGAACCTTACTTCTCACCATCTTGGAGTCCTTCAGGTGTTTTCTTAGCAAACTCCATGTGAGGAGAGGCGTCTGTCTGCAGCGATGGGTGGGTGACTAACTTTCTACCATCTCCCGACTGCATCTCTGGAGGTCAGCCACTGTGATCTTTGGGTTCTTCTTTACCTCTCTCACCAAGGCTCTTCTCCCCCAATAGCTCAGCTCTAGGAAGGGTTCTGGTCGTCCTAAAAAGTCTTCCATTTAAGGACTATGGAGGCCACCTTAGGAACCTTGAGTGCAGCAGAATGTTTTTGCTGGCATCTCCACAATTCTGTCTCTGGGCTCCTCAGGCAGGTCCTTTGACCTCATGATCCTCATTTGCTCTGACGTGCATTGTGAGCTGTAAGGTCTTATATGGACGGGGGTGTGGCTTTCCTAATCAAGTCATATTAGTATAATCAAGCACAGATGGACTCGAATGAAGGTGCAGAACCATCTCAAGGACGATCAGAAGAAATGGAGAGAACCTGAGTTAAATATATGAGTGTCACAGCAAAGGGTCTGAATACGTAGGACCAAGTGACCAGTTCAGTGTTTTTCTGTTAAAATGGGGTGCTGTGTGTAAACTAATAAAGAAAAAAAAACCCAAACTTAAATGGCTGCAATATATAACAAAGAGTGAAAAATTGAAGTGGGTCGGAATACTTTCGTACCCGCTCTATATTCTTGTATATTCTTGTAGTGCCAGAAGCTCTTTGTTTGTGTTTGCGCTGCATGTCTGAGATGTGGAATTCTGGCTTGGGGGACACTGTTCATTCTGAGGGCTCAATGGGCGGAGTCTAGAGAAAGATTTTGCGCAAAATCTTTGCACTTTTTACTTTTTTTTTAAACATTGTCTTTCACTCATTTGCACACCTTCACACTACCTGTTACACATATTTTATGTTAAAGACGTAAAAGTGTAATATTTGGTTATGTTTGCAATATTTGTATATTGGTTCATTGTATACTTGCAATATTTGCAATACTGTGGTCAGTATCAGTCGGTATATCATACCGTGTGTGACTGTGTACGTGACTAATAAATTTGAATTTGAATTTGAAAGTGAAGAAAAAGTGACTTGAACCGGCAACCTTCTGACTACAAGTCCACTTCCTTACCCGCTAGGCCACCACTGCCCCAAAGAGGTCGTAGCCCTGGGGGATTGTGGGTACAGTTTGGAGGGTTGAAATGGCCGGTTGAATGACCTGTGACCCTGCAGTCTGTCCACCCATGTGATGTCTTCGAGTGTGTCTTCTCACACTCCAGTCTTCTCACACAACCAATCAGAAGACAGTGGGCGTATCTCTCAGTTTTCCTTACAGCTGTCAGATGTGGTTCTCCTTATCCCATCAAGACCTCCCATCCCATCAACACACAACACACAGCGGACACAGCGGTAATCTTTCTCGCGCGGTTCTCTGTAGAGGTGAGTAAATAAACTTTGACTCTGTCTTGGGTAGCTTGTTTTTAAGAAGTGCTTGTGTTTTTGTTGACGTGACTAGGCGAGCTAAGTTAATGTATTAGCTTTCGCTGTCGTTATTGTTGTCAATCGGCGTCAGTTTCACCCGAACTAGGTACACGCCCACTCTTGCGTAGTCGTGAAACGGGTTATAGTCAACTCCACTACCTGTGGACCGCACCTGTAGTCACTCACAATTTGACCTGTACTTGTGGTACTACTCTCGCGCTACCGCGTCAGCCCTTGTGTGAAGACCCACTTGGGTAAAGACCTGCGACTCGTCCTGCGCGACTCTACCGAGCAGTAAAACCAAAATACAGGTAAATTCACCCATGCTCTTCTCCTACTTCTTTTTGCTAATCATGTCCATCCAGAACATTCCGCTCATTCACTCCAGGCGCCCTCCTCGATTCAATATACACAGAACACGCAACACACATAACCTCCACACACTCTCCCAGGCCTCATCTTGCCACCCTGAGTACTTGTTCGGACTGTGGAACTGTCAGTCGGCAGTCAACAAAGCAGACTTCATTCCTGCTTTTGCTACAGAACGAAATCTCCAAGTACTCGCACTGACTGAGACCTGGATCCGCCCCCATGACTCCGCTACACCTGCAGCCCTTTCCACAGACTTCTACTTCTCTCATACCCCCCGCCCCACTGGCAGGGGAGGGGGCACAGGCTTGCTCATTTCCAAGGACTGGAAATTCACTCCCGTTTCTGCTATTCAAACAACCAGTTTTGAGTTCCATGCAGTAACTATTACACACCCAGTAAAAATGTCCATAGTTGCTGTATATCGTCCTCCAGGTCCGCTGGGGAACTTTGTAGAGGAACTAGACACAACTCTCTCCTCAATTATAGATGAGGAACTGCCCCTTGTGCTACTAGGAGACTTCAACCTCGATCTCCTCAAGCCACAAACCACTGACTTCCAACACTTCATCTCTGCTTCCAACTTCACACTTCTCTGCACGCCCGCAACGCACAGAGCTGGAAAACAACTAGATCTCGTACTCACACGCAAATGCTCCACAGCCAACACTTCTGTCGTTCCTCTACATCTATCCGATCACTCTTTTATTCACTTCAGACTATCCCCCCTGGCACGCACCACACCCACCTCACACTTAACACAATTTCGCCGTAATCTCCGTACCCTCTGCCCTACTCAATTGTCTTCCGCTGTCTCCTCTGAGCTCTCCCCCCTAGACATCCTCTCTATTCAGGACACTAACCGTGCTACAGACATCCTTTTCTCCACACTAACATCTTGCCTCGAGAGACTCTGCCCTCTAACATCAAAACCAACACGTGCGACTCCACCCTCACCGTGGATCTCTGACGAGGTTCGTCGCCACAGGTCCCACCTTAGAGCAGCTGAAAGGCAGTGGAGGAAATCCAAGTGCCCGCTTCAACTTAATAAGTATCAATCTCTCCTAAAATCCTTCTCTGCTGCTGTAACTACAGCAAAGACCAGATACTTCCAGGACAAAGTAAACAACTGCAATGACTCTCGAAAACTTTTCTCGACTTTCAACCGTCTCCTGAATCCTCCACCCCCTCCCCCCCCTCCACTTCTCTCTCATCTGAAGACTTCGCCACCTTCTTCACAGAAAAGGTGGCTGACATTAGCAAACAATTCTCACCACCTAACCCCAGACCCCGTCCTGCTGTTACCTCTGAAACCAGGAATCTGTCTTCCTTTACTCCCCTCTTTGAATCAGACGTGTCTACACTTCTCCAGTCTAGTCACCCCACCACCTGCTCCCTGGATCCAATCCCCTCACACCTCCTTCAGTCCATACAGCCCACCATATTATCTGCTCTGACACATGTCTTAAACTCCTCACTCACAACAGGAACATTCCCCACTGCTTTCAAACAGGCTGTCATTACTCCCCTGCTCAAAAAACCCACATTAAACCCATCTCTACTGGATAGCTACCGCCCAGTCTCCAACCTTCCTTTTCTTTCAAAAATTCTTGAAAGAGCAGTCCTGGCTCAACTTTCCTCATTTCTCCACAAACATGATCTTCTTGACCCTTTTCAGTCTGGTTTCAGGAAAGGGCATTCTACTGAAACCTCCCTCCTGGCAATGATGGATGACCTTCGTGCTGCAAGAGCTGCCCGCAGATCATCCGTCCTTGTTCTACTTGATCTATCTGCTGCCTTCGATACAGTTAACCATGAAATTCTTCTCACCACACTCTCTGATTTAGGAGTCACAGGAACCGCACTAGATTGGTTCACCTCTTATCTCTACGACAGGTCCTTCAAGGTATCATGGGGAGGTGAGACATCTGTCCTCTCTAGGGTAACCACAGGGGTTCCACAAGGCTCTGTCCTTGGCCCCCTTCTATTCTCAATATACACTCGCTCACTTGGTCACATCATCCAATCACATGGCTTCTCCTATCACTCCTATGCTGATGACACCCAGCTCTATCTGTCATTCCCACCAGAAGATGCTACTATAGCAACAAAAATTTCGGCCTGCCTCTCAGACATATCGGCATGGATGTCTGAGCGACACCTCCAACTCAACCTATCCAAAACCGAGATTCTGATCTTTCCGGGCAACAATTCTCCTCAGCAAAACCTTTCAATTCAAATTGGATCACTATTGTTAACACCCACGGCATCTGCAAAAAGCCTTGGGGTTTGGATAGATAACAAACTGAGTTTGAACCATCATGTTGCTGCGATCTCCAGATCCTGCAGGTTCACTCTCTACAACATTCGCAAGATTCGGCCTTTTCTCTCACAACAGGCTACGCAGCTCCTCGTCCAGGCAATGGTCATCTCCAAACTCGACTATTGTAACTCTCTCCTGGCTGGAGCCTCTGCAGTCACCATAAAACCACTCCAGATGGTCCAAAATATGGCAGCCCGCCTCATCTTCAATCAGCCAAAATACACCCATGTTACACCTCTCCTTACCTCCCTCCACTGGCTCCCGGTAGCTGCTCGCATTGAGTTCAAATCCTTGATGCTTGCCTACAGGGCTGTAAATGGAACTGCGCCCTCCTACATCAACACTCTACTACCTAGATACACTCCTACACGCTCTCTCAGATCGGCAAACGAAAGGAGACTAAAAATTCCTTCTTCACGGGGTCTCCGATTCCAATCATGTCTGTTCTCCGTTGTTGTCCCTGGCTGGTGGAACAACCTACCCTCCTCCACACGACTAGCCGAGACTATCACCACTTTTAAGAAGAAGGTGAAAACCCTCTTATTCCAAAAATATTACAGATAAATTTAACACATACACATGCATACACATTTAACAAACAAATACAAGATGTATAAATACATTATAATTTTTCTTAGTCTAGCACCCAACACTCTCCGAGCATGTTCTTCAATGACAAGTCTAAGCCTTATCAGGGCTCTTAGTTTGTATACTTGATATTCTATAGAAATCGAACGAGAATTGCTGGTGTCTTCCCATTGTAAGTCGCTTTGGATAAAAGCGTCTGCCAAATAAAGTAAAGTAAAGTAAAGTAAAGTAACTCTCTGCATCCACCCTGTAAACCCGGCTGCATTTAGGAACTAGCGTGGCTGGATGTGGGGTCTCCTTATCTGGGTACAAATCCCACATAAACTGGGGGGTGGGGTTATCCTATGAAAGTGAAAGAAAGTGAAGTGATTGTCACACGTGATACACAGCAGCACAGCACACAGTGCACACAGTGAAATGTGTCCTCTGCATTTAACCACCACCCTGAGTGAGCAGTGGGCGGCCATGACAGGCGCCCGGGGAGCAGTGTGTGGGGACGGTGCTTTGCTCAGTGGCACCTCAGTGGCACCTTGGCAGATCGGGATTCGAACCGGCAACCTTCTGATTACGGGGCCGTAATCGAACCGGCAACCTTCCTTAACCGCTAGGCCACCACTGCCCCAGGTTTGAATGTAGATGATTGCTATCGCTGTGAGAGGTGGTTTGGAGGACGGGTTTCTCACCAGTTGCTGCACAATCAAATTTGTCAGTGACAAATTTTGTAGGCCACCACGGGGCTGTCATGGTGCCCACTGCTCACAAGGGTCATGGTTAAATACAGAGGACAAATTTCACTGTGTGCACCGTGTGCTGTGCTGCTGTGTATCACAAGTGACAATCACTCCACTTTACTTTACTGACTGTTGACTGTTCTCGTGTTGTAGGTGGGACAGAGCGCTTTGTCTTGTGATTGGACAATGATCTAATCCTTATCCTCTCGTCTCCTATTGGCATCCCCTGTAGAAGAGGATTTATTTACCGCGGTGGATAATGCCGGGTCTCTGCCTGGGCGGACGATTAACGCCGGGGGCCACAGTGTGTGAGTGTGACAGTCTGCCGGTGAAATATGGATGAGGGCCGCGTGCATGAGTAGCCCTTTATTACCGAGAGAGAGACGCTGAATTATTCATCCGCCGGAGGAGTTCTCGTGGAGATCAGCGAAATGGAGCTGCTGGTACAGAATGAAGATGAAATGTTCATGAGAAACGATTTTGCCTCATCAGGCCCCGCCCACCTACTGCAAGTTAAGGAGGCGGCCCCGTAATCAGAAGGTTGCCGGTACGAATCCCGGTCCGCCAAGGTACCACTGAGGTCCCCTTGATGAAGGTCCTGTCCAAACACACTGCTCCCCAAGGGTGATGGTTAAATACAGAGGACACGTTTCAGCGTGCACGTTTACCCGCCGGTTACGGTCACATTTTAATCTGGTCGCCCTGCACGTAGAGGCGTGAACACATGCCGTATAAACCGGTCTGGTGATTTTTTATTTAATTTAATTTAAAGTGAAGTGTGATACACAGCAGCACGGCACACAGTGCACACCGTGAAATGTGTCCTCTGCATTTAACCATCACCCTGAGTGAGCAGTGGGCACCATGACAGGCGCCCGGGGAGCAGTGTGTGGGGACGGTGCTTTGCTCAGTGGCACCTTGGCGGATCGGGATTCGAACCGGTAACCTTCTGATTACGGGGCCGCTTCCGTAACTGCTAGGACACCACTGCCTAGGTGGACAGTGATTTTCAGATCGTGTCCCTGCATCCCGACACCAGGCCGCCTGTGTTGACGCGGGGACACAATCCTCCGCTGTTGTGTAGTAGCCGTGTCCTGGTGTACGGCTGACGGAAATGTGGAAATGAGCGCCGTTGGGGGTCCTCGGAATTTAGATATATTCAATTTCACTTTCTACTGGCGCAACCAACATGGAACATTTAAACAACGTTACAGACCGCGTACGGGACGTGTACAACAGACAAAAACAGGGGACAGAGACAGTGCCGGACAGTGATGCGTAACGGTGATGCGGCCTGATTGGCTGAGATGGGGGCGGGGCACATCCTGGAATTCACCATGTTGGATCTTTCCAAGGTAGAAGAAACCTCCCCCAACGCTGGCTGTCGCCGTGGTGTTAACGCCCCTCCCCCAGCTGTTCCGCAGTTGTCATGGCGATGAGTTCGTGAACGAGTCCTGTGGCCGTCGCACGTTATTCAGGCAATTATCTCGTCAGGCTTTAATTAACGATAACGGTGCAGCTGAGATTCACGTGTCCTGAAGGACGATTACCTATTGATTGACAGCATTTGTGCTACGAACGTGGGTTGTAGCACGCACACATACACACTACACCCACACACACACACATCACACCACATACATAATCACACCACACACACGCACTACACACCACACACATAGACACACTACACACATCACACCACACACCACACATACACACACGCTTCACACCACACACATAGACACACTACACACACACATCACACCACATACACACACACACACATCACACCACACACATAATCACACCACACACACGCACTTCACACCACACACATAGACACACTACACACATCACACCACACACCACACATACACACACGCTTCACACCACACACATAGACACACTACACACACACACACACACATCACACCACACACATAATCACACCACACACACACACTTCACACCACACACATAGACACACTACACACATCACACCACACATACACACACACACACGCTTCACACCACACACATAGATACACTACACACACACACATCACACCACATACATAATCACACCACACACACGCACTTCACACCACACACATAGACACACTACACACATCACACCACACATACACACACACACACGCTTCACACCACACACATAGACACACTACACACACACACACACATCACACCACATACATAATCACACCACACACACGCACTTCACACCACACACATAGACACACTACACATACACACACACACACACGCTTCACACCACACACATAGACACACTACACCCACACACACACATCACACCACACACATAATCACACCACACACACGCACTTCACACCACACACATAGACACACTACACACATCACACCACACACCACACATACACACACACACATACACGCTTCACACTACACACATACACACACACATACACACACATCTACACACACACACACACCACCACACACACACACACACACTTCACACCACACACGTAGACACACTACACACACACATACACACATCACACAACACACACATACACACACACACACATCACACCACACACACACATATACACACACTACACACACACACGCACACTCGCTTGCTGCGTTGTTAATCAGCTAAATGTTATACGCCATGAATAAAACGTAACTGTACTAAATTGTAAATGTGGTTGAGCTCTTGGCTTCTCCTGGTCCAGTTCAGGGAACCTTCACATTACTGTTAAAGAGCCTGAATTAGAGACGTGGTGGCGCTCGTCAGAATTTAGTAAAGCCTCTAAATCTAGTACGCTCACGCACTGTGAACACCGTGTGTTTTAGTGTCTTTTTTTAGTTTATTGCTGTTCTTCATATTGTCTTTGTGTGTGTGTGTGTGTGTGTGTGTGTGATGTGAGCAATTTCCTCCTGGATTGATAAAGTCTTCTGATTCTGATTTGTTTGGTCACATGACGATTGATTTAGTTACAAGGACGCTTGAAACACAATCAGGTGTGCGCGTGTGTATGTGTGCGTGTGTGCGCGAGGGTCAGGTGGAACATGTTTATCAGAGCTATTATCTGTTTAAATAATCACCTCTCCCAGCATGATGTGTGTGTGTGTGTGTGTGTGTGTATGTGTATGTGTATGTGTGCGTGTGTGTGTGTGTGTGTGTGTGTGTGTGTGTGTGTGCGAGGGTCAGGTGGAACATGTTTATCAGAGCTATTATCTGTTTAAATAATCACCTCTCCCAGCATGATGTGTGTGTGTGTGTGTGTGTGCGTGTACACAGATGGTATCCCACAATGCCAGGTACAAGGTTGCCAGGTCCCTGGTCAGGAATCTGCTGGTGTTTGTACCGCGACGCCGTGCAGAATCTGTCTGTTTGGCTGTCTGTCTTCCATGGATGACGACATCAGACAGAGAGGCAGCAGACGGTGACCTTCTGATGAACCCGGTGACCCTGCACACACAGAGGTCCAGTTGTGGGCGGCGCCTTTGATGTGTGCTGGTGTGGTCCGAATTGGTCCAGGACACAAGGACCTCCTTCTGCCTTCTGATCCTCCACCCTCCTCCATTATTACTGCTCCATTGACCTTGAGGAACGTCTGACCTCCTAGCTTTCTGTGTGAGGAACATGAAGTGACACACACGCACACACACACACAATCATATTTCACTTATATATGATTACCCAGCACAGAGGCAAATTAGTTTCTATCTGAATGCAAATTTCTCGTGCTCGTCTGGCCACTCGGCATGTTTACCCGTCGGAGTGGACATTTTAAAGACTGTCTCTGAGTGGATTGGTCAGTGTGGATAACGAGGCTCCGCCCCCGAGTTCCCGGTCGGTCGGAGTGTGGACCAGCCGCCATGTGACACCAGAACTCGCCCGATTATGTCAGGAGCCGTCGAGCTGATTAATCTCACCAGATTAACTCGTACCGGAGGAAGAATCGGATCAGTTACTCATTCCCGTAACCGTAGTCTTTACCCACAGAGGTCGACGTCGTCATGGCAACAACACGTCCACCGTGAGGACAGAAAATGGATCAATGTGACACTTATATGCTCTATACAGGCCTCCTTTGTAATAACTGTAGTGTTTTCCTACAGAGGTTGACATCGCCATGGTAACAGAACATCCGCCGCGCAGTCATGTGATGATGAATCGCATCCGTTAGCCGCTTTGAGGTTTTTGGAAGAAAAAGAAGTGAAAGTGACTTGATTGTCTTCGTGATACACAGCATTACAGCACACGGTGACACAGTGAAACGTGTCCTCTGTATTTAACCGTCACCCTTGGTAAGCAGTGGGCACCATGACAGGCGCCCGGGGAGCAGCGTGTGGGGACAGGACCTTCATCAAGGGCACCTCAGTGGCACCTTGGCGGGTCGGGATTCGAACCGCCAACCTTCTGATTACGGGGCCGCCTCCTTATCCGCTAGAACCACCACTGCCCCCCTCAAAGTGCATCCTGTATTGCGTAAGTGTAAATGTGAATGTGGGATTGCATGACCCTCCGGAGTCGCTAATTCTATATTACAATCATCTCAGCCTTTGACATTTCAAACTGATTAAAGTCATTTTCACCGTTTGTAATAACAGCAGAGAAACGGTCCTACTGGGGCCATGTTGTCCTCGGGAAAGTAATTGTGTTGGTGAAGCCACAGTCGGAGCAATTTACTTTACCTGCGCTGAAACTGACCTCAGGATATTAGGGTCACATGTGGAGCAGTAGCAGGTCTGCGGGGTGGTGGACAGAGACGATTGGGTTCTGGTTCTACCGACTATGGAACATTCAGGGAAACTTCTCTATTTATAGATATATATAAAATATCCTCCATTTCATTTCGTTCTAATGCGGGGCTGCTGAAGAAGGTGACCTTGGGTGTGGCTGGAACCTTTAGTGTTTTTTTTACATTTACAGCATTTACCAGGCGTCCTTATCCAGAGGGACTTACAGTCAGTAGTTACAGGGACAGTCCCCCCCTGGAGACACTCAGGGTTAAGTGTCTTGCTCAGGGACACGATGGTAGTAAGTGGGGTTCGAACCTGGGTCTTCTGGTTCATAGGTGTTACCCACTAGGCTACTACCACCCATTTCCCCTTTTCTCCCCCTTTAACTCCGCCTCTCTCTCCGCCCACAGGGAGCTGCTGCTGTCGCTGGCTCTGGGCCAGGTGCTGTCGCTGCTCATCTGCGGCATCGGCCTGACCAGCAAGTACCTGGCCGACGACTACCACGCCAACACGCCCGTGTTCCAGAGCTTCCTCAACTACATCCTGCTGTTCCTGGTCTACACCACCACGCTGGCCGTCAGGCAAGGTGCGGCGCTGTTAACCCGCGGGACGATCATTACTTCCGCCACTCCTTTTATCAGCAGCCATTTTAATCCTAGACCGTAACCAAAAGGTTGCCGGTTCGAATCCCGATCCATCGCCAAGGGTGATGGTTAAATACAGAGGACACGTTTCACCGTGTCACCGTGTGCTATGCTTCACCTTCACATGAGTGAATGATTCAGTGTAAAAACGTCCCCGTTATCCAACTTAAGGTGGTGGAGAGAATATTTAGGATCATGTGATATTTCACTTTTTCTTTGTTAATAAATCTGCAAAATGTCAAAAATGAAAACTTTTTGGATTTCAGCAAAATGGCTGCAATATAACAAAGAGTGAATCCCGTAAAGGGGTCTGAATACTTCTCGAACCCGCTGGAAAGGACAAAAAATTTACCTCCACGTTCACTAAGCAATGTGGAAGCTGGTCCTGTATCTTCTTCACTCCTGGGCCAGGAGCCAATGCTGATAAAATCTGAAACGCATCTTCTGGATGGAGCTGATAAATGGCCAGAAGACTCGTCCACACGCCACTTTCTACTACGATCCCAACGTTCCATCTGAAACCTCACATACGAGAAAACCCCAGGAGGACTAACTGCAGCTTGAGACCATCTTTTCTAAATGGCACGGAATGAGGACGAGATGAGGGGCAACCTCCATGTTCTTTTGAAACATCGGGGTTCTTGCTCATGTCACAGTTGAAAGCTGTCAATCATTGTCTATAAACCGTCATTAAAGTTGATATTGTGGGTGTCAGAAACCAGCAAAAAGAGCCTGGCTGGGTAGATAGGTCCTCCTGTCTGACGTTATGTGAGATTGTTCTATCTCTGTACCTTCTTCATCAGGAGAGGAGAACCTGCTGGCCATCCTGAAGCGGCGGTGGTGGAAGTACATGATTCTGGGCATGATCGACATCGAGGCCAACTACCTGGTGATCAAGGCGTACCAGTACACCACCCTGACCAGCGTCCAGGTGAGTGTAGACCCAGTGACCGGTTGTCACCTCTGCACTGATGACCGTCTCCGTGACGACGCCAGCGGTTCAGAAAATGACATCGCGCGTGTGTGTGTGTAACTCCGCAGCTGCTCGACTGCTTCGTGATCCCGGTGGTCCTGCTGCTGTCCTGGTTCTTCCTGCTGGTGCGGTACAAGGTGGTCCACTTTGTGGGGGTCGGCGTCTGTCTGCTGGGGATGGGCTGCATGGTGGGCGCCGATGTCCTCGTGGGCCGACAGCAGGGTCTGGGTAAGATGAACACATGCAGACGTGAAGGTCCCTAATTAATGTCCTCCTCGTGCAGCCTTCCTGTTTTCTCTGGTTTCATGATGAGATGTTGGTGAGAAACTCACCTTGCTCGCATGTGGGAATTACTCTGCAATTCGGGGAGGTTCCTTCCCTCCGTGGTAAGATGACTTTTAGATCTGCGTAGTGTCTCTGGATAAGGTGTATGGAGCTGTAGTTCTGCTGGCACCAGGTCCTCCTATAAACAGTTCATTCAGCAGGCAGAGGATCGACTTCTTTTCAGAAGATCAACCTGATCTTCTGATCTTCAGAAGATCAGAAGATCAGGTTCGGTTGCTCTGAATTCATTTCTGAGGCTCTGTTCTCCTCCAACCACAATGTTTCTTCTGTTCCAGGAGACAACAAACTTCTGGGCGACTTGCTGGTGTTGGCGGGTGCGACGTTGTATGGAATCTCCAACGTGTGTGAGGAGTTCATTGTAAAGAACCTCAGCCGGGTGGAGTTTCTGGGCATGATGGGTCTTTTTGGCTCATTCTTCAGTGGAATCCAGCTGTGAGTCAAAAGCACATCATTAACCGATTTTAGCCAGTCATCATTATGATGATTAACCAATCACAACCTCACATTTACTCCAACCAGGCAGCAACCTCACATTTACTCCAACAAGGCAGCAACCTCACATTTACTCCAACCAGGCAGCAACCTCACATTTACTCCAACCAGGCAGCAACCTCACATTTACTCCAACCAGGCAGCAACCTCACATTTACTCCAACCAGGCAGCAACCTCACATTTACTCCAACCACATTTACTCCAACCTCACATTTACTCCAACCAGGCAGCAACCTCACATTTACTCCAACAAGGCAGCAACCTCACATTTACTCCAACCAGGCAGCAACCTCACATTTACTCCAACAAGGCAGCAACCTCACATTTACTCCAACCACATTTACTCCAACAAGGCAGCAACCTCACATTTACTCCAACAAGGCAGCAACCTCACATTTACTCCAACCAGGCAGCAACCTCACATTTACTCCAACAAGGCAGCAACCTCACATTTACTCCAACCACATTTACTCCAACCTCACATTTACTCCAACCAGGCAGCAACCTCACATTTACTCCAACCAGGCAGCAACCTCACATTTACTCCAACAAGGCAGCAACCTCACATTTACTCCAACCACATTTACTCCAACAAGGCAGCAACCTCACATTTACTCCAACAAGGCAGCAACCTCACATTTACTCCAACCACATTTACTCCAACAAGGCAGCAACCTCACATTTACTCCAACAAGGCAGCAACCTCACATTTACTCCAACCAGGCAGCAACCTCACATTTACTCCAACCACATTTACTCCAACCTCACATTTACTCCAACCAGGCAGCAACCTCACATTTACTCCAACCAGTCAGCAACCTCACATTTACCCCAACCAGGCAGCAACCTCACATTTACTCCAACAAGGCAGCAACCTCACATTTACTCCAACAAGGCAGCAACCTCACATTTACTCCAACCAGGCAGCAACCTCACATTTACTCCAACCAGGCAGCAACCTCACATTTACTCCAACCAGGCAGCAACCTCACATTTACTCCAACCAGGCAGTAACCTCACATTTACTCCAACCAGGCAGCAACCTCACATTTACTCCAACAAGGCAGCAACCTCACATTTACTCCAACCACATTTACTCCAACAAGGCAGCAACCTCACATTTACTCCAACAAGGCAGCAACCTCACATTTACTCCAACCACATTTACTCCAACAAGGCAGCAACCTCACATTTACTCCAACAAGGCAGCAACCTCACATTTACTCCAACCAGGCAGCAACCTCACATTTACTCCAACCACATTTACTCCAACCTCACATTTACTCCAACCAGGCAGCAACCTCACATTTACTCCAACCAGGCAGCAACCTCACATTTACTCCAACCAGTCAGCAACCTCACATTTACTCCAACCAGTCAGCAACCTCACATTTACCCCAACCAGGCAGCAACCTCACATTTACTCCAACAAGGCAGCAACCTCACATTTACTCCAACAAGGCAGCAACCTCACATTTACTCCAACCAGGCAGCAACCTCACATTTACTCCAACCAGGCAGCAACCTCACATTTACTCCAACCAGGCAGCAACCTCACATTTACTCCAACCAGGCAGCAACCTCACATTTACTCCAACCAGGCAGTAACCTCACATTTACTCCAACCAGGCAGCAACCTCACATTTACTCCAACCAGGCAGCAACCTCACATTACTCCAACCAGGCAGCAACCTCACATTTACTCCAACCAGGCAGCAACCTCACATTTACTCCAACCAGGCAGCAACCTCACATTTACTCCAACCAGGCAGCAACCTCACATTTACTCCAACCAGGCAGCAACCTCACATTTACCCCAACCAGGCAGCAACCTCACATTTACTCCAACAAGGCAGCAACCTCACATTTACTCCAACCAGGCAGCAACCTCACATTTACTCCAACCAGGCAGCAACCTCACATTTACTCCAACCAGGCAGCAACCTCACATTTACTCCAACCAGGCAGTAACCTCACATTCACTCCAACCAGGCAGCAACCTCACATTTACTCCAACCAGGCAGCAACCTCACATTTACTCCAACCAGGCAGCAACCTCACATTTACTCCAACCAGGCAGTAACCTCACATTTACTTCAACCAGGCAGCAACCTCACATTTACTCCAACCACATTTACTCCAACCAGTCAACAACCTCACATGTACTCCAACCAGGCAGTAACCTCACATTTACTCCAACCAGTCAGCAACCTCACATTTACTCCAACCAGGCAGCAACCTCACATTTACTCCAACCACATTTACTCCAACCTCACATTTACTCCAACCAGTCAGCAACCTCACATTTACTCCAACCAGTCAGCAACCTCACATTTACCCCAACCAGGCAGCAACCTCACATTTACTTCAACCAGGCAGCAACCTCACATTTACTCCAACCAGGCAGCAACCTCACATTTACTCCAACAAGTCAGCATCATCACATTTACTCCAACCACATTTACTCCAACCTCACATTTACTCCAACCAGGCAGCAACCTCACATTTACTCCAACCAGTCAGCAACCTCACATTTACCACAACCAGGCAGCAACCTCACATTTACTCCAACCAGGCAGCAACCTCACATTTACTCCAACCAGGCAGCAACCTCACATTTACTCCAACCAGGCAGCAACCTCACATTTACCCCAACCAGTCAGCAACCTCACATTTACCCCAACCAGTCAGCAACCTCACATTTACCCCAACCAGGCAGCAACCTCACATTTACTCCAACCAGTCAGCAACCTCACATTTACTCCAACCTCACATTTACTCCAACCACATTTACTCCAACCTCACATTTACTCCAACCAGGCAGCAACCTCACATTTACTCCAACCAGGCAGCAGCCTCACATTTACTCCAACCAGGCAGCAACCTCACATTTAATCCAACCACATTTACTCCAACCTCACATTTACTCCAACCAGGCAGCAACCTCACATTTACTCCAACCAGGCAGCAACCTCACATTTACTCCAACCAGGCAGCAACCTCACATTTACTCCAACCAGGCAGTAACCTCACATTTACTTCAACCAGGCAGCAACCTCACATTTACTCCAACCACATTTACTCCAACCAGTCAACAACCTCACATGTACTCCAACCAGGCAGTAACCTCACATTTACTCCAACCAGTCAGCAACCTCACATTTACTCCAACCAGGCAGCAACCTCACATTTACTCCAACCACATTTACTCCAACCTCACATTTACTCCAACCAGTCAGCAACCTCACATTTACTCCAACCAGTCAGCAACCTCACATTTACCACAACCAGGCAGCAACCTCACATTTACTTCAACCAGGCAGCAACCTCACATTTACTCCAACCAGTCAGCAACCTCACATTTACTCCAACAAGTCAGCATCATCACATTTACTCCAACCACATTTACTCCAACCTCACATTTACTCCAACCAGGCAGCAACCTCACATTTACTCCAACCAGTCAGCAACCTCACATTTACCACAACCAGGCAGCAACCTCACATTTACTCCAACCAGGCAGCAACCTCACATTTACTCCAACCAGGCAGCAACCTCACATTTACTCCAACCAGGCAGCAACCTCACATTTACCCCAACCAGTCAGCAACCTCACATTTACCCCAACCAGTCAGCAACCTCACATTTACCCCAACCAGGCAGCAACCTCACATTTACTCCAACCAGTCAGCAACCTCACATTTACTCCAACCTCACATTTACTCCAACCACATTTACTCCAACCTCACATTTACTCCAACCAGGCAGCAACCTCACATTTACTCCAACCAGGCAGCAGCCTCACATTTACTCCAACCAGGCAGCAACCTCACATTTAATCCAACCACATTTACTCCAACCTCACATTTACTCCAACCAGGCAGCAACCTCACATTTACTCCAACCAGTCAGCAACCTCACATTTACTCCAACCAGTCAGCAACCTCACATTTACTCCAACCAGGCAGCAACCTCACATTTACTCCAACCAGGCAGCAACCTCACATTTACTCCAACCAGTCAGCAACCTCACATTTACTCCAACCAGTCAGCAACCTCACATTTACTCCAACCAGTCAGCAACCTCACATTTACCCCAACCAGGCAGCAACCTCACATTTACTCCAACAAGGCAGCAACCTCACATTTACTCCAACAAGGCAGCAACCTCACATTTACTCCAACCAGGCAGCAACCTCACATTTACTCCAACCAGGCAGCAACCTCACATTTACTCCAACCAGGCAGCAACCTCACATTACTCCAACCAGGCAGTAACCTCACATTTACTCCAACCAGGCAGCAACCTCACATTTACTCCAACCAGGCAGCAACCTCACATTTACTCCAACAAGGCAGCAACCTCACATTTACTCCAACCAGGCAGCAACCTCACATTTACTCCAACCAGGCAGCAACCTCACATTTACTCCAACCAGGCAGCAACCTCACATTTACCCCAACCAGGCAGCAACCTCACATTTACTCCAACCAGGCAGCAACCTCACATTTACTCCAACAAGGCAGCAACCTCACATTTACTCCAACAAGGCAGCAACCTCACATTTACTCCAACCAGGCAGCAACCTCACATTTACTCCAACCAGGCAGCAACCTCACATTTACTCCAACCAGGCAGTAACCTCACATTTACTCCAACCAGGCAGTAACCTCACATTTACTCCAACCAGGCAGCAACCTCACATTTACTCCAACCAGGCAGCAACCTCACATTTACTCCAACCAGGCAGCAACCTCACATTTACTCCAACCAGGCAGCAACCTCACATTTACTCCAACCAGGCAGCAACCTCACATTTACTCCAACCAGGCAGCAACCTCACATTTACTCCAACCAGGCAGCAACCTCACATTTACTCCAACCAGGCAGTAACCTCACATTTACTTCAACCAGGCAGCAACCTCACATTTACTCCAACCACATTTACTCCAACCTCACATTTACTCCAACCAGTCAACAACCTCACATTTACTCCAACCAGGCAGTAACCTCACATTTACTCCAACCAGTCAGCAACCTCACATTTACTCCAACCAGGCAGCAACCTCACATTTACTCCAACCACATTTACTCCAACCTCACATTTACTCCAACCAGGCAGCAACCTCACATTTACTCCAACCAGGCAGCAACCTCACATTTACTCCAACCAGTCAGCAACCTCACATTTACTCCAACCAGTCAGCAACCTCACATTTACCACAACCAGGCAGCAACCTCACATTTACTTCAACCAGGCAGCAACCTCACATTTACTCCAACCAGTCAGCAACCTCACATTTACTCCAACAAGTCAGCATCATCACATTTACTCCAACCACATTTACTCCAACCTCACATTTACTCCAACCAGGCAGCAACCTCACATTTACTCCAACCAGTCAGCAACCTCAAATTTACTCCAACCAGTCAGCAACCTCACATTTACCACAACCAGGCAGCAACCTCACATTTACTCCAACCAGGCAGCAACCTCACATTTACTCCAACCAGGCAGCAACCTCACATTTACTCCAACCAGGCAGCAACCTCACATTTACTCCAACCAGGCAGCAACCTCACATTTACCCCAACCAGTCAGCAACCTCACATTTACCCCAACCAGGCAGCAACCTCACATTTACTCCAACCAGTCAGCAACCTCACATTTACTCCAACCTCACATTTACTCCAACCACATTTACTCCAACCTCACATTTACTCCAACCAGGCAGCAACCTCACATTTACTCCAACCAGGCAGCAGCCTCACATTTACTCCAACCAGGCAGCAACCTCACATTTAATCCAACCACATTTACTCCAACCTCACATTTACTCCAACCAGGCAGCAACCTCACATTTACTCCAACCAGGCAGCAACCTCACATTTACTCCAACCAGTCAGCAACCTCACATTTACTCCAACCAGGCAGCAACCTCACATTTACTCCAACCAGGCAGCAACCTCACATTTACTCCAACCACATTTACTCCTACCACATTTACTCCAACCAGGCAGCAACCTCACATTTACTCCAACCAGGCAGCAACCTCACATTTACTCCAACCAGGCAGCAACCTCACATTTACTCCAACCAGGCAGCAACCTCACATTTACTCCAACCAGTCAGCAACCTCACATTTACTCCAACCAGGCAGCAACCTCACATTTACTCCAACCAGGCAGCAACCTCACATTTACTCCAACCAGGCAGCAACCTCACATTTAATCCAACCACATTTACTCCAACCTCACATTTACTCCAACCAGGCAGCAACTTCACATTTACTCCAACCAGGCAGCAACCTCACATTTACTCCAACCACATTTACTCCAACCTCACATTTACTCCAACCAGGCAGCAACCTCACATTTACTGCATGTAACTATAGCCAGTCTAGATGTTACATTTTCTCCACCCTCAGTAATTACACCCAAATGACAGAATAAGAACCTCATTTACTCCAAGCACACAACCATCTTATATCTATGTTAAAAAGTAAAATTCATTCCAAACGGTTAATTATTCTACAGTCTGATATTGAACCTCATATTGAGTTGTTTGACTAGAGAGGGATCTTGTAGTTAATGAAGATGGAGAACATCGCTCACTGTGCAAATGCCATTTTAATGGGCTGGACTGTTTTGGCTGTAAGACTTCCTCCCCTGGCCGCCCTCATTTATCCTCTTCCTCCTCTGGGTTGCTGGGGTTCAGAACGTGACCGTACTGGACGTTCCTGTGCGGCACGTGTGTGGAATGAAGAAAATAAGTTTTACTCCAGAAAAAGAGGAATGTGTTGAGTAACGCACGTGCGCGCGACGCTCCTGTCAGATGCGGGTGTAGCCTTGGTAACACGTTGTCATGGCAACTGTAGCTGCTGCATTCCCTGCGTGGCCTGCTCGGTTGAGAGGAGGTCCTGTCGATAGAACCTCCAGCATGTCTGCCTGTTCACTGGTGTCTCCTGTAACGTTCTGCAGGTTCTTTTTTCCGTTTTCCGTTTCAGGGCCATCATGGAGCACAAGCAGCTTCTCAGGGTGCAGTGGGACTGGCAGATTGGTGAGTGTGACTCCGCCCTGACAACACAACTGGCCTCTTGTGTGCAATAGACTGAACACACACACACACACACACACACGTGTCAGGGGAAAAACTGCCGCCCTGTTTATTTCACAAGTGCACATCTGACACGCCCTTCACTCGTCCGACATGTGCGGTCCTCGGCTGGTTCTGGGGAGTGTGCTCTTGTTCTTACCCAAAATGCATTTCAAAGTTAATGTGAGCTTGTCAAGTGACTCACGTTGCAGGAAATTGCGGCGCTTCGATTTCAGTATGTAGGGATACGGTAAGACGGATTCTCTGACAGAGACGGCGGAGAAGTGAAACGTGTCCTCTGTATTGAACCATCACCCTTGGTGACAGTGGGCACCATGACAGGCGCCCGGGGAGCAGTGTGTTCATCACAGGGACCTCAGTGGCACCTTTGCGGATCGGGATTCTGATTACGGGGCCGCTTCCTTAACCGCTAGGACACCGCTGTCCCCCGTGCAAACAGCAGTCTAGTGTGGACAAGCTCACTGTAATCAGGGACAGGAAAAGTCCAGCATGCATGTTCTTCACCCAGGTCCGCTCCATATGGTCTAACATGGTTTCCACTGTAGAACGTGGACGGTCAACTGTGTAACACTCTCTCACACACACACACACGCCACACACACACACACACACGCCACACGCTCACACACACACGCCACACACGCCACACACGCTCACACACACACACGCCACACACACACGCACACACATACGCTCACACACACACGCCACACACTCGCTCACACACACACGCTCACACACACACACACACGCTCACACACACACGCACACACATACGCTCACACACACACGCCACACACTCGCTCACACACACGCTCACACGCACACACATACGCTCACACTCACTCACACACACACACACGCTCACGCACACTCCTGATTTGTGTCTGCAGGTCTGCTCTACGTCGGCTTCAGCGCCTGCATGTTCGGCCTCTACAGCTTCATGCCGGTGGTGATGAAGCGCACCAGCGCCACGGCGGTCAACCTGTCCCTGCTGACCGCCGACCTCTACAGCCTGTTCTGCGGCCTGTTCCTCTTCCAGTACAAGGTCCGTCTGGTCAGCTGGTCCCGGTGGGCGGGGTCCGTCTGTAGCGCAGCACTAACTGAACTGGGTGTGAAACCTGGGCTTTGGCGGCTCCGGACGTGACGTGACAAACACAGGGCAGATGAAAGTGAATACAAAGTGATACACAGCAGCACAGCACACACAGTGAAATTTGTCCTCTGCATTTAAACCACTGAGTGAGCAGTGGGCACCATGACAGGCTCCCGGGAGCAGTGTGTGGGGACGGTGCTTTGCTCAGTGGCACCTCGGCGGATCGGGATTCGGATCGGGGGCCGCTTCCTTAACTGCTAGGCCACCAGGGGATGACCAGGGGAATGCTGGGAAGTCATCCACTAGAGCCTTTTTAATGCTCTGGACAAGTGTAAAAAGAATCTGCGGATTTTGATGCCGCGGACGGAGTGAATTGTGGGATTTCCGAGTTTTAGAGGAGAATCCCGGCTACTGGAGCAGGACGAATGCAGACCAGATGATTAAGATGTTGGACTGAGCGATAAACCGTTTAAACTTCATATCCTGTCTCTCCGGTTACGCTAAAAGAACAATAATATACACCGAGTAAATCATGATGTTAATAACAGTCAGTTCAAACTAATCTATCAAAAGCTTACGCGCAATTCAGCAGTAAGTGGTTCAGCCAATCAGATTTTAGCCACTCATGATCATGAGAGTGTAATGCACTTGGATTTCTTAAATATTCATTTTTAGTCTAAAAGGAGGAGCTCATATTTCACTGTGGACCAGACTTTAAGTTCATAAATCTGCACTGCAGATTTATTTCCAGAAGAGACTGAAAAGGGCAGCGTAGACCTGCAGTGGTGCATCCTGCAGCTGAAGCAACATCTAAAGCCACACCCACCCACCCACCCACGGTCCACTTTGGAACGGGACGTGCTGACTGCCGGTGACTGTGTCCTTTACAGCGTCCTCGGTGCAGTAATGAAAGGGCTGAGTGGTGATTGGCCGCTAATGAAGATTGAGTTGACTGCGGTTCTCGACTTTTTCCATCTGTGGGGGACGGACGTTTCGGTTCTAATGACAGCTGATGATGTTCCTTTGTGTTCCTGAAGAAGAACTATCCATCGATCTAAAGGCCAACACCTGCAGATTAGATTGATATTCACATGGACGATATAACGGACGATATTTATCCGGATATGTGATGAATGTGTTTAATGTTTTTTCAAGTATTTAAATTTCATATCTCTGAGAACGCTATAATAGATCGGACGATAAATTGAAGATATTATATTCGGTGTTCATTGCCGATGGTCCTGTACGGTTCTGCACGCTCCAGAAATAGACCCTTTCTTTTCCTTCAGTTGGCATGTTCCAGAGAAGGGCCGATGTGGCTGTTGGCGTTCCTCACCATGTTAATAGTTGATCCATCTGTTTGCTTTTTGGCGGGCGTGGCATTGCTGGACATTTCCAGCGCCGTGGTGACGGAACCGCAGTGGCCCGACGGAACGCAGATTGCTCTACTGTCCGTGTGCCACTGGCTACAGGAATTAGAGGGATCAGACGTGTGCAGATCTGCTCCCCACGAGAGTTTGATGAGCTGCACCCTGGCAGAGAGACTCCTGTTCCGAACCCGGAGGCCAGAATTTCCCTTTCTTGTTCTACAACTCCTGCAGCTCTTCCTGAACGAAAGGACATGGATCTATCCAGCGGCAAACAGGCTGGGCAAGTCCGCCGTTTCACATGGAACATTCCGGAAACGGAGCCGGTCCGGAGGGCATAGCTGTGACCTTGCTATTAGTGGAAGTGGTAGGGTGCTCGTAGCCTAGTGGGGTCACACACTCCCCTATGAACCAGAAGACCCAGGTTCAAACCCCACTTACTACCATTGTGTCCCTGAGCAAGACACCTGAGTGTCTCCAGGGGGGGACTGTCCCTGTAACTACTGGTTGTAAGTCGCTCTGGATTAGGGGGCTTCTGAATGCTGTAAATGTAAATGAAAGTGAAGTGACAGTGAAGTGTGCACGGTGACACGTGTTCACCCTTGGTGAGCAGTGGGCACCATGACGGGTGTGTGGGGACGAAGCTTTGCACGGTGCCACCTCAGTGGCTCCGTCTGATTACGGGTCCACGTCCTTACCCGTCCGTTTTTATCTACCAGTGAGAAACTCTTCCACCAGGAAAAGTAGTGCCCTGTTGTTGCTAGGCAACATCATCCGCTCGGTGGTCTGGTTACTTATGAAATGTGTGGGTTCAGTTTATTGGTCCAGATGATATCTTCATGTTGATGTCATGAGATGATCACAGTCATCGCATCTCCTCTCTTCTGCTCCTCAGTTTTCAGGACTCTACCTGCTGTCGTTCTTCATCATCGTGCTGGGCCTCATCCTTTACTCTTCTTCCTCCACCTACGTCGCCCAGGACCCCCGAGTTTACAAGCAGTTCCGCAACGCCGGCAACCCCGTCACGGACAGGCCCACCAGCGGCCCCCTGGAGCCCTCCGTGACCTACACCAGCCTGGGACAGGAGGTCGAGGAGGAGCCCCGGATCAGAGTGGCCTGAGAAAATGGGCGTGGCCCGCGGGATGCGACCATCGTGATAAACCGAGACGGCTGATAAAGAGAGGGGGGATCAACAGTCTGAAGAAGAGAGCTTTGTCCACTGTGATGCTCCTCGCCACCTGCTCCACCGCGGTCTTTAATGTCTGCTAATGTCTTTTAAATTCTGATTTGATAGAAATCAGTGCCTTGTCACGCGCTATGACCCTGTGACACCAGTCGCCACCGCGACCCGCACTGTCCGAAACCTCCACACCTATTATAATCATGTTCGTTTGGCGCAGAGGAGATCATTCATGCATGAGGTGAACGTCACAGTTACTCCCTTTTCCATTATTTTACAGATGGAATTAAAGATTCACGTGAATTTTCAAAACCATTATCAGTTCCAGCATTAATCTATGACTGTTCTCATTCCCAGTTACCGGATGTGTTACTTAAAATGACGCTTCTTTGTCTTAAATATGAAAAGAGGATTAAAACGGGCTTCATATGAAATGATCTGCTGATGGGTGAGAACATTTCCACTGAAACGTGTTGATATATTCATGCCATTTTCATATATTTCCATTGTGTATAAAGGTCAGAAATTCTGATCTGTAATCTTTTACACTTTCTTTTACTGTAAAATAATGTTCTAAAATGTAAACTTTTCTCTTATATACACACACACACACACACACACACCCTTCTGAATGTATTCTGTCGGTCTGTACAGTCGCCCCACCAGAGTGTGAACAGCCTTACAGCAGCTGGGTGCTGGATCCATCGGAACCCGCGTTTGGGTCGATTTAGTTGGGCTGTTGTGCAGCCACGGACTTTCAAAACCATGAAAAGTTAAAGACTTTTTTTTTTTTTTTATGTAGATGATGCAAACTTCACATCTTTACTTTAAAGAATGGAGTTAAAATGAACAAAGCGTATAAGAAATCGCGGCCTGATTGAGCGACAGGGTATGATGTTTTGCTCGTGAAAGATTAAGATCAATATGCTGTTATTTGTTACGATGAATTTGATTATAATCTGAACGCTGTACAGTCTCGGTTTTCATCTTTGGTGTCGTACACAGTTGTGTTGTGTTGTAAAAGCTCTACTGAAATATGGAAATGTATCAACATTTTGTGTATCTACAACAAATAAACCTCCTTCCTGTTGGTAGCGCTCCAGTCTGACGTTCTGCTGGGAACGACCCTCCCTCCACGTCCTACCGGGCGTATAAACACCAAATATGAATATGAGAGATCACATCACCATGGCTGGTCAGAAATCTGATATTATGACGACAAAAGAGAGATTTCACTGGACTAGTTTTGATTATAGTTTTCTTCGAGATTGTGAAAGAGATCTAGACCTACTCTGCTCCAGAGAGCTGCCATCCTCCCGATGTAACATTTGCGCCAAATGTTACATCCCTTCTCCGTTCTTAGGAGACAAAAGTTGGAAAATTATTAGCATTGAGACAATGAAGTGCAGTTGATTACGGGTCTTTCGCTAACATCAACATAAAATCACATAAAATTTGGTGAAGTTTGAACTATGTTCACAAATTAGCATGTTAGTATGCTAAAGTCAAAAATGCTAACAGGGTATGGCCATGACACGTGTTAACATCAAATAGGCCCACAGGGCGTGGCCACGATGTGTCACATATAATTTGGTGACGTTTGGATCATGTTCAGAAAATAGCATGTTAGCTTGCTAATGCTAGCGTATTAATGTCAAAAATTGTAACAGGGCATGGCCATGACGCGTGTTTAGACCATGTTCCAAAGTTATCTTGTTATCATGCTAATGCTAGCATGTTAACATCAGAAATGCTAACAAGGCGTGGCCACGATGCATGACGTTGAATTTGTTGACGTTTGGAACAACTTCAAAAATGATCATTCTGTTAGCATGCTAACGCCAATAAGGTTCATACAAACATCAAAAATGCCAATGTAGCGCGACCACGGTGCATCACATAAAATTTGGTGATGTTTGAACCATGTTCAAAAATTAGCATGTTAGCATGCTAACGTCAAAAATGCTAACAAGGTATAAGAATGATGCATCGTTTAAAATTTTGGGATGTTTGGGACATGTTCAATATTTAGCATGTCAGCATGCTAAAGTTAGCATGCTAACATCATAAATGCTACCGTGGCGTGGCCCATGGAGCCCATGGATACGCACCTGACATGGGCCAATTGGATACCAGTACAACTTTGTTTATTACTGATATTACTGATACATTTTTATTACATGATCATTTGGGCTGTATTGTTACATTATTTTAATGTTTGTCTTATTTCAGCCCAGGTGTTACAGATGTGTGATTTAGTTCTTAATGTGATTGGCTGATATAATTTTTTTCAGCCAATCACAATGTTTCTGAGCTCTTGTTCTGTAGCGTAATCAGCTGAGTGAAACCAGCCAATCACAATGTTCTTAAGATCTTGTTCCTCCATCTGATTGGCTGAAAAAAAAGTGACATCATCAGCTTCGCTCTATTTAAGGGGTGAGCCGTGAAGAACTTAATCATTTCAGATTTACGAGAGTTCAGTATAGAGGTAGAGAAATGAAGGCGTGGAAGAAGTTTGTTAGGTGGACCAAGCGTCGCTTCTTCAAGAAGGACGTTTCCGTTGAGCCCAAAATGACCGATCTGAAATCAGCTCAGATGGGTCAGGTTGAGGTGTTCGGGGAACAGCTCGGCACACTCGAGGCGGTGATGGAGACATTCCTGGAAAGGGATCCCGGTCATCGTAAAGAAGTGGAGGAGATGTTCATGGCCTCTAATAATAATCTGGAGATGGCTATTCGTGACACGACACAGAACAGCCTGGCTTGGCGTGAAGAGCTGAGGCAAATTGCCATCCAGGAGGCTGAGAATGAAGTAAAAGAAAGACTGAGAGAAGAACAAGATCTGGAACAGCTGCGATTTGAGGAGCTTGAAGCACAGCTGAACGTGGAGATACACAACAGAGAAGAAGCAGAAAGGTGTTTCTGTAACGTGAGAGAAACTGGAACGCAGATGGAGATGGAGACACAGCTCCATACGCAGCTGGGGAGCATGCAGGCTCTTTATGAAGAGACGCTGCAGAACGAGAAGAAGGAGCAGGAAACGCTGAGAAGTCAAATGACAGATGAGCAGAGCAGGAGAGAGAAAGCTGAAAAAGAGCTTGAAGCAAAAAGAGAAAGCAGGAAAGAGGCAGAGAGGCTTCTCCTGGAGACAGAGACAAAGTTCCGTCATCAGCTGGAGAGCAAAGACAGTCTCCACGAGGAGACGCTCCAGCAAATGAAAAAGGAACTTGAGATGATGACAGCCGAACGTGACCATGAGCACAGAGCACGAGAAGAACTTGAAAAAGTGCTCCTCGAAGAAACATCTACCAGGAACGAACTGGAAAAACGTTTCCAGGACTTAAACAATACAAGCAAGAGGCAGGAGATTGAGGAAACCCTGAAGGTCCTCCTCAGAAGGGAGAAGGAACTGTGTGGGCAACTCGAGCAGACAGCGGACATGAGAGCAGCACTGGAGCATCTTCGAGAAGCTTCACAAGGAGACGTGGAGAAAAGAAAACAGTACAAGAACCAGGCTGTCCAGGTTGATCTGGGAGGCTGGTGAACAGGACGCAGCTATGCGGACATCGTAAAGGCGAGCGTAACATGAGCGTTATTACAAAATGCAAATACGCCAAATAAAGAATCTATATAGAAAAGATGAATGAAATCTCCTTTGACTTTCTTGAGCTTCACACGTCCAAAACACAAGACAAACATTAAAAACCACTATGTACTATATTTCACTTGGATTATATACAACTATATTCTTTTACGTGTTCCGTAACAACACATTTACATTCAGTAGTGACGGGGACAGTCCCCCTGGGGACAGAGGGACATGATGGTAGTAAGTGGGGTTTGAACCTGGAACTTGGTAATGATTAAAAAGTGAAAGTGGCAGTAAACAAGAATCTACCACTATGTACCATCCGACCTCTACAACTCATACAGGACTGATGTTCAACCTTCCCAAGTTCTCCACACCGCCCCTCTACTACGTTCCCTCCACCGGCTCCCAGTAGCTGCACGCCTCAGGTTCTATATACTGATGGTGGCCTACAAAGCCAAACATGGAGTAGCACCATCCTACCTCACAGCCCTTATTACACCTCACACTGCACCTCGTTTACTCCGAGCCTCCAGTACTGCTCGCCTGGTCCCTCCATCTCTGAAGGTATGAGGAAGACGCTCATCTAGACTCTTCTCCGTCTTGGCCCCTCGGTGGTGGAATGAACTTCCAGCTCAGTCACTGAGCACCTTCACACGGCAGCTCAAGACCTTCCTCTTTAGAGAAGATTTAGATGAACTTGTAACCTTCTTCTCGTCTGACTTCTGTATAGAAACTAGAACAGAGTGAATAAAAAGGTTGTATTCATAGTTGGGGTCCTAGTGAACCGGAATTGATCTCTTCATCCATGGTAACTTGAAAGCACGTTGTAAGTGGCTCTGGATACGGCCGTCTGCCAAACGCCTTAAATGTAAATAATGAATAAGTTCGTCTTTATAAAAAAAGGAGGCCGCTTACATTTACATTTAAGGCGTTTGGCAGACGTCCTTAACCAGAGCCACTTACAACGTGCTTCCATGTCACCATGGATGAAGTGGTCAGTTCTGGTTCACTAGGACCCCCAACTATGAATACAACCTTTTTATTCACTCTGTTGTAGATTCTGTACAGAAGACAAGAAGAAGGTCACAAGTTCATCTAAATCTTCTCTAAACAGGAAGGTCTTGAGCTGCCGTTTGAAGGTGCTCAGTGACTGAGCTGTTCTGACCTAAAGGGGAAGTTCATTCCACCACCGAGGGGCCAAGACGGAGAAGAGTCTAGATGAGTGGAAAGCTGACCTGATTGTGTTGAAGATGAGGGTCATCATCTCCTTGCTGTTCCTGCTGTTCTCCACATTTAGAGCTCTTTCTCTGAACAACCAGAGCAACCCTCTAAATATTAATTCAACAACACTGAGACCAGTATGAACATCATTCACAGACTTTAATGTTGGTATTTAGCTCATTTACATTTACATTATTACATTATTTAGCTCAAGATGTGGAGATAAAGACCATGAAGGATGAAGTGGAGAACACGAAGAAGGAGAATGCAGGTGCATAAATGACATTTGACAAATATTATAGTTATACAAATAGTATTAGTTAATCACTCATAGTATTAATTCCATGTTACTGTATAATTAACATAAACAGTGAATTATTATTCATTGGTTATGATTAGTTTAGGTTATAATAACAGTACAGTAATTCATTTCTCTACATGTAATGAGTAGATATAATTTAGAATAACAGACATCTGTATTATTTTGTATATACGCGCAAGATGCTGTCCTGTCAGACGTACAGAAAGACCTGGAGAATCTGAAGATGGAAAATGCAGGTAATGCAGAACAGACAGTCCAACGTTCACATCCAAGCTGCTTACAAGAGTGACCATTTAATTTTTTACAGTAATTCTGAGCATGGGAACAATCAGCGACATCTCATCAATATACATTGTTATACATCCATACATACAGTCATGTACATTCATATACCGCCATAAACTATTATATACAGCCATATAAATTAACTGTTATATGCAACCATAATCATCCATAAACTATTATATACCGCCATAAACTATTATATACAGCCATATAAATGAACTGTTATATGCAACCATATTCATCCATAAACTATTATATACCGCCATAAACTGCCATATAAATGAACTGTTATATGCGACCATCCTGTCATAAAAACTCTTTAATCTCCTATAGAAATAAGCCATACCATAATCTACCATAAAGTACTGAATTATTCCTTCATTATTGCAGCACTTGTGGCAGAGCTGACGACTCTAAAGATCCAAATGTATGACAATGAGCAGAACGTGGAGAACCTGACTCATCAGAATGCAGGTGCTGGATTGAAATGATCTCTAATCATATTTTCTTGGTGAAGATTTGGCTCATTTTTTGTGTTCCACCTACATCAGAACAAGCAGCAGAGCTGAAAGCTGTCAAGAACCAAATAGAAGATCTGCAGCAGAAGAACTCAGGTATCATGTGATGAACTCATTAACCAAGTTTACGTACCAGCGTAGTGGGGGTCTTCATTCTGTTCAGATGTTTATGAATTTGTGTTGTAGAATAAGCAGAAATGCAAAAAGGAGACGGAGAAGTCCACTGGTTCTAGTAAAGCTCACGTAGGAACTGACTGTGGTTTTAATATTTTCTGCTCTGAATGCAGAGATTGGAGGACTGAAGACCAGACTAACATCAGTGGAGACCAAAGTGGAGAAACTGAACAACATGAATGCAGGTAAATGATGGAAAATATGCTGAACAAACTTTGATATGTGTGCATCTGGACTTTCTCTCACATCTCAACATTACCTTGAGCTGATTAAATACAGAGATTCTGGGATTCTGCTGCCAAGCAGATTTATAATGATTTATAATACCCTTATTACAGGATATTTCGGTAAATAAAGAAAAAATGAATGAAATCTACTTTGCCTTTCTTGAGTTTCACACGTCTAAAACACAAGACAAACATTAAAAATAATTTTATATCACGGTACAAATGATCTAATAATAAAATGTAGAATCAAAGTTGTACTGGTATCCGATTGGCCCGTTTGTGTAGGGGGCGTGTCCATGTTAACACTAATGACGTGCAAAACAAATGTTTTTACTGACTGGAACCATGTTGTATAGTTCACTGTGTACTATATTTCACTTGGAATATATACAACTATATTATTTTACTTGTTCCGTAACAACACATTCAGTAGTGACGGGGACAGTCCCCCTGGGGCATACCTGTCAAGTTTTGGATTTGAAAATAAGGGACATTTTCCTGCGCCCACCACAAGCAGTCCCACCACCCCGACCAAGCCCCAGTGTCCCTTACATTTTAAGACGGGTGACAAGAAAGCTAAAATCACCACTTGTCAATCACTTCTAAACTTCAGCTGGCTTTATGCACAGCTGCACCACTCCTGACCTTTGTTTCCTGTCCGCCATTATTGGACAAACTGATGAATCAGGTTTTTGGTACACAGCGTTGCCGTTTGTACCTCTGCACTTGTGACCTGGTCTGCCTCAGTGGCATTTCTCGTCACGAATGCTGACATCGCCCGGGCATGTTTTTGTGCCTGGCGGACATCATTCCTTCCCCCGTGTGCGACGCTAAAATCGCGGTTACAAATGACTGTCCCCCACCCCGCTCTTCTTCATAAAAAATACATTCGGTGTCCCATTGATCGCGGTATTGACACGAGGATGTAGTTTTTTTGGCAGGAGCGCCTTCCCTTCTCTGTCCTGGCGTCCATCATCTGTCTGTTTCTTCTTCTTTTTTCCCGCGTCGTCACTCATCATCTCGTCATCTGACCTCACGCGCTAATCTCGCGAGAACTGCCACCTTCAGTCCCTGTAGTAGCTACTGCAGGCGGCACTTATCGCGAGATTAGCGACACAACTCAAGATTATTTTTTAAATAACGCAGATTAAAATACGGGAGATTTACGGAAAAATACTAATACGGGAGGACGGCGGGAATGAACGGGCCAAAACGGGATACTTGACAGGTATGCCCTGGGGACACAGTCAGGGTTAAGCGTCCCGCTCAGGGACACGATGGTAGTAAGTGGGGTTTGAACCTGGAACTTTGTGCTCTTCCGGTTCAGACGCGAGCGTGTCGGCCAAGTGTAAAACACACCAATAATAATGATTAAAAAGTGAAAGTGGCAGTAATTTGATTTGGGACAAATAGCGTTGACAGCACCTTGTGTGTGTGGAGTTTACATGTTCTTCTGTCTCGGTGTGGGTTTCCTCCTGATTCACTGTCCAGAGAGGCACTTTTTTTCAGCAAGAACAAGAGCCCAGAATTAATGTGATTGGCTGATTTAATTTTTTTCAGCCAATCACAATGTTTCTGAGCTCTTGTTCTGTAGCGTAATCAGCTGAGTGAAACCAGCCAATCACAATGTTCTTAAGATCTTGTTCCTCCATCTGATTGGCTGAAAAAAAAGTGACATCATCAGCTTCACTCTATTTAAGAGGTGAGCCGTGAAGAACTTAATCATTTCAGATTTACGAGAGTTCAGTATAGAGGTAGAGAAATGAAGGCGTGGAAGGCGTGGAAGAAGTTTGTTAGGTGGACCAAGCGTCGCTTCTTCAAGAAGGACGTTTCCGTTGAGCCCAAAATGACCGATCTGAAATCAGCTCAGATGGGTCAGGTTGAGGTGTTCGGGGAACAGCTCGGCACACTCGAGGCGGTGATGGAGACATTCCTGGAAAGGGATCCCGGTCATCGTAAAGAAGTGGAGGAGATGTTCATGGCCTCTAATAATAATCTGGAGATGGCTATTCGTGACACGACACAGAACAGCCTGGCTTGGCGTGAAGAGCTGAGGCAAATTGCCATCCAGGAGGCTGAGAATGAAGTAAAAGAAAGACTGAGAGAAGAACAAGATCTGGAACAGCTGCGATTTGAGGAGCTTGAAGCACAGCTGAACGTGGAGATACACAACAGAGAAGAAGCAGAAAGGTGTTTCTGTAACGTGAGAGAAACTGGAACGCAGATGGAGATGGAGACACAGCTCCATACGCAGCTGGGGAGCATGCAGGCTCTTTATGAAGAGACGCTGCAGAACGAGAAGAAGGAGCAGGAAACGCTGAGAAGTCAAATGACAGATGAGCAGAGCAGGAGAGAGAAAGCTGAAAAGAGCTTGAAGCAAAAAGAGAAAGCAGGAAAGAGGCAGAGAGGCTTCTCCTGGAGACAGAGACAAACTTCCGTCATCAGCTGGAGAGCAAAGACAGTCTCCACGAGGAGACGCTCCAGCAAATGAAAAAGGAACTTGAGATGATGACAGCCGAACGTGACCATGAGCACAGAGCACGAGAAGAACTTGAAAAAGTGCTCCTCGAAGAAACATCTACCAGGAACGAACTGGAAAAACGTTTCCAGGACTTAAACAATACAAGCAAGAGGCAGGAGATTGAGGAAACCCTGAAGGTCCTCCTCAGAAGGGAGAAGGAACTGTGTGGGCAACTCGAGCAGACAGCGGACATGAGAGCAGCACTGGAGCATCTTCGAGAAGCTTCACAAGGAGACGTGGAGAAAAGAAAACAGTACAAGAACCAGGCTGTCCAGGTTGATCTGGGAGGCTGGTGAACAGGACGCAGCTATGCGGACATCGTAAAGGCGAGCGTAACATGAGCGTTATTACAAAATGCAAATACGCCAAATAAAGAATCTATATAGAAAAGATGAATGAAATCTCCTTTGACTTTCTTGAGCTTCACACGTCCAAAACACAAGACAAACATTAAAAACCACTATGTACTATATTTCACTTGGATTATATACAACTATATTCTTTTACGTGTTCCGTAACAACACATTTACATTCAGTAGTGACGGGGACAGTCCCCCTGGGGACAGAGGGACATGATGGTAGTAAGTGGGGTTTGAACCTGGAACTTGGTAATGATTAAAAAGTGAAAGTGGCAGTAAACAAGAATCTACCACTATGTACCATCCGACCTCTACAACTCATACAGGACTGATGTTCAACCTTCCCAAGTTCTCCACACCGCCCCTCTGCTACGTTCCCTCCACCGGCTCCCAGTAGCTGCACGCATCAGGTTCTAAATACTGATGCTGGCCTACAAAGCCAAACATGGAGTAGCACCATCCTACCTCACAGCCCTTATTACACCTCACACTGCACCTCGTATACTCCGAGCCTCCAGTACTGCTCGCCTGGTCCCTCCATCTCTGAAGGTATGAGGAAGACGCTCATCTAGACTCTTCTCCGTCTTGGCCCCTCGGTGGTGGAATGAACTTCCAGCTCAGTCACTGAGCACCTTCACACGGCAGCTCAAGACCTTCCTCTTTAGAGAAGATTTAGATGAACTTGTAACCTTCTTCTCGTCTGACTTCTGTATAGAAACTAGAACAGAGTGAATAAAAAGATTGTATTCATAGTTGGGGTCCTAGTGAACCGGAATTGATCTCTTCATCCATGGTAACTTGAAAGCACGTTGTAAGTGGCTCTGGATACGGCCGTCTGCCAAACGCCTTAAATGTAAATAATGAATAAGTTCGTCTTTATAAAAAAAGGAGGCCGCTTACATTTACATTTAAGGCGTTTGGCAGACGTCCTTAACCAGAGCCACTTACAACGTGCTTCCATGTCACCATGGATGAAGTGGTCAGTTCTGGTTCACTAGGACCCCCAACTATGAATACAATCTTTTTATTCACTCTGTTGTAGATTCTGTACAGAAGACAAGAAGAAGGTCACAAGTTCATCTAAATCTTCTCTAAAGAGGAAGGTCTTGAGCTGCCGTTTGAAGGTGCTCAGTGACTGAGCTGTTCTGACCTAAAGGGGAAGTTCATTCCACAACCGAGGGGCCAAGACGGAGAAGAGTCTAGATGAGTGGAAAGCTGACCTGATTGTGTTGAAGATGAGGGTCATCATCTCCTTGCTGTTCCTGCTGTTCTCCACATTTAGAGCTCTTTCTCTGAACAACCAGAGCAACCCTCTAAATACAAAAAAAGAAATTCCTGTGCAGGACATCAACGCTGAGCTGCAGTACCTGAGGAACACGGTCCACTACCTGCGGGACACGATGCTGGCTCAGGAAGTCCAGTTGGAGAACGTGAAGACCAACCTAAAGGACCCTGAAGACATGGTGCTGGATCTGAGGCTGGATTTCAAAGTTCTGGAGAGAGAAAACGCTGGTAATCACATCTTCTAAATGTGCAATATTAATTCAACAACACTGAGACCAGTATGAACATCATTCACAGACTTTAATGTTGGTATTTAGCTCATTTACATTTACATTATTACATTATTTAGCTCAAGATGTGGAGATAAAGACCATGAAGGATGAAGTGGAGAACACGAAGAAGGAGAATGCAGGTGCATAAATGACATTTGACAAATATTATAGTTATACAAATAGTATTCGTTAATCACTCATAGTATTAATTCCATGTTACTGTATAATTAACATAAACAGTGAATTATTATAATAACAGTACAGTAATTCATTTCTCTACATGTAATGAGTAGACATAATTTAGAATAACAGACATCTGTATTATTTTGTATATAAGCGCAAGATGCTGTCCTGTCAGACGTACAGAAAGACCTGGAGAATCTGAAGATGGAAAATGCAGGTAATGCAGAACAGACAGTCCAACGTTCACATCCAAGCTGCTTACAAGAGTGACCATTTAATTTTTTACAGTAATTCTGAGCATGGGAACAATCAGCGACATCTCATCAATATACATTGTTATACATCCATACATACAGTCATGTACATTCATATACCGCCATAAACTATTATATACAGCCATATAAATTAACTGTTATATGCAACCATATTCATCCATAAACGATTATATACAGCCATATAAATGAACTGTTATATGCAACCATATTCATCCATAAACGATTATATACCGCCATAAACTGCCATATAAATGAACTGTTATATGCAACCATATTCATCCATAAACTATTATATACCGCCATAAACTGCCATATACAGCCATATAAATGAACTGTTATATGCAACCATATTCATCCATAAACGATTATATACCGCCATAAACTGCCATATACAGCCATATAAATGAACTGTTATATGCAACCATATTCATCCATAAACGATTATATACCGCCATAAACTGCCATATAAATGAACTGTTATATGCGACCATCCTGTCATAAAAACTCTTTAATCTCCTATAGAAATAAGCCATAACATAATCTACCATAAAGTACTGAATTATTCCTTCATTATTGCAGCACTTGTGGCAGAGCTGACGGCTCTAAAGATCCAAATGTATGACAATGAGCAGAACGTGGAGAACCTGACTCATCAGAATGCAGGTGCTGGATTGAAATGATCTCTAATCATATTTTCTTGGTGAAGATTTGGCTCATTTTTTGTGTTCCACCTACATCAGAACAAGCAGCAGAGCTGAAAGCTGTCAAGAACCAAATAGAAGATCTGCAGCAGAAGAACTCAGGTATCATGTGATGAACTCATTAACCAAGTTTACGTACCAGCGTAGTGGGGGTCTTCATTCTGTTCAGATATTTATGAATTTGTGTTGTAGAATAAGCAAAAATGCAAAAAGGAGACGGAGAAGTCCACTGGTTCTAGTAAAGCTCACGTAGGAACTGACTGTGGTTTTAATATTTTCTGCTCTGAATGCAGAGATTGGAGGACTGAAGACCAGACTAACATCAGTGGAGACCAAAGTGGAGAAACTGAACATCATGAATGCAGGTAAATGACGGAAAATATGCTGAACAAACTTTGATCTGTGTGCATCTGGACTTTCTCTCACGTCTCAACATTACCTTGAGCTGATTAAATACAGAGATTCTGGGATTCTGCTGCCAAGCAGATTTATAATGATTTATAATACCCTTATTACAGGATATTTCGGTAAATAAAGAAAAAATGAATGAAATCTACTTTGCCTTTCTTGAGTTTCACACGTCTAAAACACAAGACAAACATTAAAAATAATTTTATATCACGGTACAAATGATCTAATAATAAAATGTAGAATCAAAGTTGTACTGGTATCCGATTGGCCCGTTTGTGTAGGGGGCGTGTCCATGTTCACACTAATGACGTGCAAAACAAATGTTTTTACTGACTGGAACCATGTTGTATAGTTCACTGTGTACTATATTTCACTTGGAATATATACAACTATATTATTTTACTTGTTCCGTAACAACACATTCAGTAGTGACGGGGACGGTCCCCCTGGGGCATACCTGTCAAGTTTTGGATTTGAAAATAAGGGACATTTTCCTGCGCCCACCCCGACCAAGCCCCAGTGTCCCTTACATTTTAAGACGGGTGACAAGAAAGCTAAAATCACCACTTGTCAATCACTTCTAAACTTCAGCTGGCTTTATGCACAGCTGCACCACTCCTGACCTTTGTTTCCTGTCCGCCATTATTGGACAAACTGATGAATCAGGTTTTTGGTACACAGCGTTGCCGTTTGTACCTCTGCACTTGTGACCTGGTCTGCCTCAGTGGCATTTCTCGTCACGAATGCTGACATCGCCCGGGCATGTTTTTGTGCCTGGCGGACATCATTCCTTCCCCCGTGTGCGACGCTAAAATCGCGGTTACAAATGACTGTCCCCCACCCCGCTCTTCTTCATAAAAAATACATTCGGTGTCCCATTGATCGCGGTATTGACACGAGGATGTAGTTTTTTGGCAGGAGCGCCTTCCTTCTCTGTCCTGGCGTCCATCATCTGTCTGTTTCTTCTTCTTTTTTCCGCGTCGTCACTCATCATCTCGTCATCTGACCTCACGCGCTAATCTCGCGAGAACTGCCACCTTCAGTACCTGTAGTAGCTACTGCAGGCGGCACTTATCGCGACATTAGCGACACAACTCAGATTATTTTTTAAATAACGCAGATTAAAATACGGGAGATTTACGGAAAAATACTAATACGGGAGGACGGCGGGAATGAACGGGCCAAAACGGGATACTTGACAGGTATGCCCTGGGGACACAGTCAGGGTTAAGCGTCCCGCTCAGGGACACGATGGTAGTAAGTGGGGTTTGAACCTGGAACTTTGTGCTCTTCCGGTTCAGACGCGAGCGTGTCGGCCAAGTGTAAAACACACCAATAATAATGATTAAAAAGTGAAAGTGGCAGTAATTTGATTTGGGACAAATAGCGTTGACAGCACCTTGTGTGTGTGGAGTTTACATGTTCTTCTGTCTCGGTGTGGGTTTCCTCCTGATTCACTGTCCAGAGAGGCACTTTTTTTCAGCAAGAACAAGAGCCCAGAATTAATGTGATTGGCTGATTAATTTTTTTCAGCCAATCACAATGTTTCTGAGCTCTTGTTCTGTAGCGTAATCAGCTGAGTGAAACCAGCCAATCACAATGTTCTTAAGATCTTGTTCCTCCATCTGATTGGCTGAAAAAAAAGTGACATCATCAGCTTCGCTCTATTTAAGGGGTGAGCCGTGAAGAACTTAATCATTTCAGATTTACAAGAGTTCAGTATAGAGGTAGAGAAATGAAGGCGTGGAAGGCGTGGAAGAAGTTTGTTAGGTGGACCAAGCGTCGCTTCTTCAAGAAGGACGTTTCCGTTGAGCCCAAAATGACCGATCTGAAATCAGCTCAGATGGGTCAGGTTGAGGTGTTCGGGGAACAGCTCGGCACACTCGAGGTGGTGATGGAGACATTCCTGGAAAGGGATCCCGGTCATCGTAAAGAAGTGGAGGAGATGTTCATGGCCTCTAATAATAATCTGGAGATGGCTATTCGTGACACGACACAGAACAGCCTGGCTTGGCGTGAAGAGCTGAGGCAAATTGCCATCCAGGAGGCTGAGAATGAAGTAAAAGAAAGACTGAGAGAAGAACAAGATCTGGAACAGCTGCGATTTGAGGAGCTTGAAGCACAGCTGAACGTGGAGATACACAACAGAGAAGAAGCAGAAAGGTGTTTCTGTAACGTGAGAGAAACTGGAACGCAGATGGAGATGGAGACACAGCTCCATACGCAGCTGGGGAGCATGCAGGCTCTTTATGAAGAGACGCTGCAGAACGAGAAGAAGGAGCAGGAAACGCTGAGAAGTCAAATGACAGATGAGCAGAGCAGGAGAGAGAAAGCTGAAAAAGAGCTTGAAGCAAAAAGAGAAAGCAGGAAAGAGGCAGAGAGGCTTCTCCTGGAGACAGAGACAAAGTTCCGTCATCAGCTGGAGAGCAAAGACAGTCTCCACGAGGAGACGCTCCAGCAAATGAAAAAGGAACTTGAGATGATGACAGCCGAACGTGACCATGAGCACAGAGCACGAGAAGAACTTGAAAAAGTGCTCCTCGAAGAAACATCTACCAGGAACGAACTGGAAAAACGTTTCCAGGACTTAAACAATACAAGCAAGAGGCAGGAGATTGAGGAAACCCTGAAGGTCCTCCTCAGAAGGGAGAAGGAACTGTGTGGGCAACTCGAGCAGACAGCGGACATGAGAGCAGCACTGGAGCATCTTCGAGAAGCTTCACAAGGAGACGTGGAGAAAAGAAAACAGTACAAGAACCAGGCTGTCCAGGTTGATCTGGGAGGCTGGTGAACAGGACGCAGCTATGCGGACATCGTAAAGGCGAGCGTAACATGAGCGTTATTACAAAATGCAAATACGCCAAATAAAGAATCTATATAGAAAAGATGAATGAAATCTCCTTTGACTTTCTTGAGCTTCACACGTCCAAAACACAAGACAAACATTAAAAACCACTATGTACTATATTTCACTTGGATTATATACAACTATATTCTTTTACGTGTTCCGTAACAACACATTTACATTCAGTAGTGACGGGGACAGTCCCCCTGGGGACAGAGGGACATGATGGTAGTAAGTGGGGTTTGAACCTGGAACTTGGTAATGATTAAAAAGTGAAAGTGGCAGTAAACAAGAATCTACCACTATGTACCATCCGACCTCTACAACTCATACAGGACTGATGTTCAACCTTCCCAAGTTCTCCACACCGCCCCTCTGCTACGTTCCCTCCACCGGCTCCCAGTAGCTGCACGCATCAGGTTCTAAATACTGATGCTGGCCTACAAAGCCAAACATGGAGTAGCACCATCCTACCTCACAGCCCTTATTACACCTCACACTGCACCTCGTTATACTCCGAGCCTCCAGTACTGCTCGCCTGGTCCCTCCATCTCTGAAGGTATGAAGGAAGACGCTCATCTAGACTCTTCTCCGTCTTGGCCCCTCGGTGGTGGAATGAACTTCCAGCTCAGTCACTGAGCACCTTCACACGGCAGCTCAAGACCTTCCTCTTTAGAGAAGATTTAGATGAACTTGTAACCTTCTTCTCGTCTGACTTCTGTATAGAAACTAGAACAGAGTGAATAAAAAGATTGTATTCATAGTTGGGGTCCTAGTGAACCGGAATTGATCTCTTCATCCATGGTAACTTGGAAGCACGTTGTAAGTGGCTCTGGATACGGCCGTCTGCCAAATGCCTTAAATGTAAATAATGAATAAGTTCGTCTTTATAAAAAAAGGAGGCCGCTTACATTTACATTTAAGGCGTTTGGCAGACGTCCTTAACCAGAGCGACTTACAACTTGCTTCCATGTCACCATGGATGAAGTGGTCAGTTCTGGTTCACTAGGACCCCCAACTATGAATACAATCTTTTTATTCACTCTGTTGTAGATTCTGTACAGAAGACAAGAAGAAGGTTACAAGTTCATCTAAATCTTCTCTAAAGAGGAAGGTCTTGAGCTGCCGTTTGAAGGTGCTCAGTGACTGAGCTGGAAGACCTAAAGGGGAAGTTCATTCCACCACGGAGGGGCCAAGACGGAGAAGAGTCTAGATGAGTGGAAAGCTGACCTGATTGTGTTGAAGATGAGGGTCATCATCTCCTTGCTGTTCCTGCTGTTCTCCACATTTAGAGCTCTTTCTCTGAACAACCAGAGCAACCCTCTAAATACAAAAAAAGAAATTCCTGTGCAGGACATCAACGCTGAGCTGCAGTACCTGAGGAACATGGTCCACTACCTGCGGGACACGATGCTGGCTCAGGGAGTCCAGTTGGAGAACGTGAAGACCAACCTAAAGGACCCTGAAGACATGGTGCTGGATCTGAGGCTGGATTTCAAAGTTCTGGAGAGAGAAAACGCTGGTAATCACATCTTCTAAATGTGCAATATTAATTCAACAACACTGAGACCAGTATGAACATCATTCACAGACTTTAATGTTGGTATTTAGCTCATTTACATTATTACATTATTTAGCTCAAGATGTGGAGATAAAGACCATGAAGGATGAAGTGGAGAACATGAAGAAGGAGAATGCAGGTGCATAAATGACATTTGACAAATATTATAGTTATACAAATAGTATTAGTTAATCACTCATAGTATTAATTCCATGTTACTGTATAATTAACATAAACAGTGAATTATTATAATAACAGTACAGTAATTCAATTCTCTACATGTAATGAGTAGATATCATTTAGAATAACAGACATCTGTATTATTTTGTATATACGCGCAAGATGCTGTCCTGTCAGACGTACAGAAAGACCTGGAGAATCTGAAGATGGAAAATGCAGGTAATGCAGAACAGACAGTCCAACGTTCACATCCAAGCTGCTTACAAGAGTGACCATTTAATTTTTTACAGTAATTCTGAGCATGGGAACAATCAGCGACATCTCATCAATATTCATTGTTATACATCCATACATACAGTCATGTACATTCATATACCGCCATAAACTATTATATACAGCCATATAAATTAACTGTTATATGCAACCATAATCATCCATAAACTATTATATACCGCCATAAACTATTATATACAGCCATATAAATGAACTGTTATATGCAACCATATTCATCCATAAACGATTATATACCGCCATAAACTGCCATAAACTGCCATATAAATGAACTGTTATATGCGACCATCCTGTCATAAAAACTCTTTAATCTCCTATAGAAATAAGCCATACCATAATCTACCATAAAGTACTGAATTATTCCTTCATTATTGCAGCACTTGTGGCAGAGCTGACGGCTCTAAAGATCCAAATGGATGACAATGAGCAGAACGTGGAGAACCTGACTCATCAGAATGCAGGTGCTGGATTGAAATGATCTCTAATCATATTTTCTTGGTGAAGATTTGGCTCATTTTTTGTGTTCCACCTACATCAGAACAAGCAGCAGAGCTGAAAGCTGTCAAGAACCAAATAGAAGATCTGCAGCAGAAGAACTCAGGTATCATGTGATGAACTCATTAACCAAGTTTACGTACCAGCGTAGTGGGGGTCTTCATTCTGTTCAGATATTTATGAATTTGTGTTGTAGAATAAGCAGAAATGCAAAAAGGAGACGGAGAAGTCCACTGGTTCTAGTAAAGCTCACGTAGGAACTGACTGTGGTTTTAATATTTTCTGCTCTGAATGCAGAGATTGGAGGACTGAAGACCAGACTAACATCAGTGGAGACCAAAGTGGAGAAACTGAACATCATGAATGCAGGTAAATGACGGAAAATATGCTGAACAAACTTTGATATGTGTGCATCTGGACTTTCTCTCACATCTCAACATTACCTTGAGCTGATTAAATACAGAGATTCTGGGATTCTGCTGCCAAGCAGATTTATAATGATTTATAATACCCTTATTACAGGATATTTCGGTAAATAAAGAAAAAATGAATGAAATCTACTTTGCCTTTCTTGAGTTTCACACGTCTAAAACACAAGACAAACATTAAAAATAATTTTATATCACGGTACAAATGATCTAATAATAAAATGTAGAATCAAAGTTGTACTGGTATCCGATTGGCCCGTTTGTGTAGGGGGCGTGGCCATGTTCACACTAATGACGTGCAAAACAAATGTTTTTACTGACTGGAACCATGTGGTATAGTTCACTGTGTACTATATTTCACTTGGAATATATACAACTATATTATTTTACTTGTTCCGTAACAACACATTCAGTAGTGACGGGGACAGTCCCCCTGGGGCATACCTGTCAAGTTTGGATTTGAAAATAAGGGACATTTTCCTGCGCCCACCCCGACCAAGCCCCAGTGTCCCTTACATTTTAAGACGGGTGACAAGAAAGCTAAAATCACCACTTGTCAATCACTTCTAAACTTCAGCTGGCTTTATGCACAGCTGCACCACTCCTGACCTTTGTTTCCTGTCCGCCATTATTGGACAAACTGATGAATCAGGTTTTTGGTACACAGCGTTGCCGTTTGTACCTCTGCACTTGTGACCTGGTCTGCCTCAGTGGCATTTCTCGTCACGAATGCTGACATCGCCCGGGCATGTTTTTGTGCCTGGCGGACATCATTCCTTCCCCCGTGTGCGACGCTAAAATCGCGGTTACAAATGACTGTCCCCCACCCCGCTCTTCTTCATAAAAAATACATTCGGTGTCCCATTGATCGCGGTATTGACACGAGGATGTAGTTTTTTTGGCAGGAGCGCCTTCCTTCTCTGTCCTGGCGTCCATCATCTGTCTGTTTCTTCTTCTTTTTTCCCGCGTCGTCACTCATCATCTCGTCATCTGACCTCAGGCGCTAATCTCGCGAGAACTGCCACCTTCAGTACCTGTAGTAGCTACTGCAGGCGGCACTTATCGCGAGATTAGCGACACAACTCAAGATTATTTTTTTAAATAACGCAGATTAAAATACGGGAGATTTACGGGAAAATACTAATACGGGAGGACGGGCCAAAACGGGATACTTGACAGGTATGCCCTGGGGACACAGTCAGGGTTAAGCGTCCCGCTCAGGGACACGATGGTAGTAAGTGGGGTTTGAACCTGGAACTTTGTGCTCTTCCGGTTCAGACGCGAGCGTGTTAGCCAAGGGTAAAACACACCAATAATAATGATTAAAAAGTGAAAGTGGCAGTAATTTGATTTGGGACAAATAGCGTTGACAGCACCTTGTGTGTGTGGAGTTTACATGTTCTTCTGTCTCGGTGTGGGTTTCCTCCTGATTCACTGTCCAGAGAGGCACTTTTTTTTCAGCAAGAACAAGAGCCCAGAATTAATGTGATTGGCTGATATAATTTTTTTCAGCCAATCACAATGTTTCTGAGCTCTTGTTCTGTAGCGTAATCAGCTGAGTGAAACCAGCCAATCACAATGTTCTTAAGATCTTGTTCCTCCATCTGATTGGCTGAAAAAAAAGTGACATCATCAGCTTCGCTCTATTTAAGGGGTGAGCCGTGAAGAACTTAATCATTTCAGATTTACGAGAGTTCAGTATAGAGGTAGAGAAATGAAGGCGTGGAAGAAGTTTGTTAGGTGGACCAAGCGTCGCTTCTTCAAGAAGGACGTTTCCGTTGAGCCCAAAATGACCGATCTGAAATCAGCTCAGATGGGTCAGGTTGAGGTGTTCGGGGAACAGCTCGGCACACTCGAGGCGGTGACGGAGACATTCCTGGAAAGGGATCCCGGTCATCGTAAAGAAGTGGAGGAGATGTTCATGGCCTCTAATAATAATCTGGAGATGGCTATTCGTGACACGACACAGAACAGCCTGGCTTGGCGTGAAGAGCTGAGGCAAATTGCCGTCCAGGAGGCTGAGAATGAAGTAAAAGAAAGACTGAGAGAAGAACAAGATCTGGAACAGCTGCGATTTGAGGAGCTTGAAGCACAGCTGAACGTGGAGATACACAACAGAGAAGAAGCAGAAAGGTGTTTCTGTAACGTGAGAGAAACTGGAACGCAGATGGAGATGGAGACACAGCTCCATACGCAGCTGGGGAGCATGCAGGCTCTTTATGAAGAGACGCTGCAGAACGAGAAGAAGGAGCAGGAAACGCTGAGAAGTCAAATGACAGATGAGCAGAGCAGGAGAGAGAAAGCTGAAAAAGAGCTTGAAGCAAAAGAGAAAGCAGGAAAGAGGCAGAGAGGCTTCTCCTGGAGACAGAGACAAAGTTCCGTCATCAGCTGGAGAGCAAAGACAGTCTCCACGAGGAGACGCTCCAGCAAATGAAAAAGGAACTCGAGATGATGACAGCCGAACGTGACCATGAGCACAGAGCACGAGAAGAACTTGAAAAAGTGCTCCTCGAAGAAACATCTACCAGGAACGAGCTGGAAAAACGTTTCCAGGACTTAAACAATACAAGCAAGAGGCAGGAGATTGAGGAAACCCTGAAGGTCCTCCTCAGAAGGGAGAAGGAACTGTGTGGGCAACTCGAGCAGACAGTGGACATGAGAGCAGCACTGGAGCATCTTCGAGAAGCTTCACAAGGAGACGTGGAGAAAAGAAACCAGTACAAGAACCAGGCTGTCCAGGTTGATCTGGGAGGCTGGTGAACAGGACGCAGCTATGCGGACATCGCAAAGGCGAGCGTAACATGAGCGTTATTACAAAATGCAAATACGCCAAATAAAGAATTTATATAGAAAAGATGAATGAAATCTCCTTTGACTTTCTTGAGCTTCACACGTCCAAAACACAAAACAAACATTAAAAACCACTGTGTACTATATTTCACTTGGATTATATACAACTATATTCTTTTACGTGTTCCGTAACAACACATTTACATTCAGTAGTGACGGGGACAGTCCCCCTGGGGACAGAGGGACACGATGGTAGTAAGTGGGATTTGAACCTGGAACTTGGTGCTCTTCCGGTTCAGTGTAAAACACACCAATAATAATAATAATAATAAATAATAATAATAAAGCCAAACATGGAGTAGCACCATCCTACCTCACAGCCCTTATTACACCTCACACTGCACCTCGTATACTCCGAGCCTCCAGTACTGCTCGCCTGGTCCCTCTATCTCTGAAGGTACGAGGAAGACGCTCATCTAGACTCTTCTCCGTCTTCCAGCTCAGTCACTGAGCACCTTCACACGGCAGCTCAACACCTTCCTCTTTAGAGAAGATTTAGATGAACTTGTGACCTTCTTCTCGTCTGACTTCTGTATAGAAACTAGAACAGAGTGAATAAAAAGATTGTATTCATAGTTGGGGTCCTAGTGAACCGGAATTGATCTCTTCATCCATGGTAACTTGAAAGCACGTTGTAAGTGGCTCTGGATACGGCCGTCTGCCAAATACCTTAAATGTAAATAATGAATAAGTTCGTCTTTATAAAAAAAGGAGGCCGCTTACATTTACATTTAAGGCGTTTGGCAGACGTCCTTAACCAGAGCGACTTACAACGTGCTTCCATGTCACCATGGATGAAGTGGTCAGTTCTGGTTCACTAGGACCCCCAACTATGAATACAATCTTTTTATTCACTCTGTTGTAGATTCTGTACAGAAGACAAGAAGAAGGTCGCAAGTTCATCTAAATCTTCTCTAAAGAGGAAGGTCTTGAGCTGCCGTTTGAAGGTGCTCAGTGACTGAGCTGTTCTGACCTAAAGGGGAAGTTCATTCCACAACCGAGGGGCCAAGACGGAGAAGAGTCTAGATGAGTGGAAAGCTGACCTGATTGTGTTGAAGATGAGGGTCATCATCTCCTTGCTGTTCCTGCTGTTCTCCACATTTAGAGCTCTTTCTCTGAACAACCAGAGCAACCCTCTAAATATTAATTCAACAACACTGAGACCAGAATGAACATCATTCACAGACTTTAATGTTGGTATTTAGCTCATTTACATTTACATTATTACATTATTTAGCTCAAGATGTGGAGATAAGACCATGAAGGATGAAGTGGAGAACATGAAGAAGGAGAATGCAGGTGCATAAATGACATTTGACAAATATTATAGTGTAAAATATACTATACAAATAGTATTATTTAATCAAACATAGTATTAATTCCATGTAATTACTGTATAAATAACATAAACAGTGAATTATTATTCATTGGTTATGATTAGTTTAGGTTAGAATAACAGTACATTAATTCAATTCTCTACATGTAATAGAGTGCATGAGTAGATATAATTTAGAATAACAGACATCTGTATTATTTTGTATATACGCGCAAGATGCTGTCCTGTCAGACGTACAGAAAGACCTGGAGAATCTGAAGATGGAAAATGCAGGTAATGCAGAACAGACAGTCCAACGTTCACATCCAAGCTGCTTACAAGAGTGACCATTTAATTTTTTACAGTAATTCTGAGCATGGGAACAATCAGCGACATCTCATCAATATACATTGTTATACATCCATACATACAGTCATGTACATTCATATACCGCCATAAACTATTATATACAGCCATATAAATTATCTGTTATATGAAACCATATTCATCCATAAACTATTATATACTGCCATAAACTGCCATATACAGCCATATAACTTAACTGTTATATGCAACCATATTCATCCATAAACTATTATATACAGCCATATAAATGAACTGTTATATGCAACCATATTCATCCATAAACTATTATATACCGCCATAAACTGCCATATACAGCCATATAAATTAACTGTTATATGCGACCATCCTGTCATAAAAACTCTTTAATCTCCTATAGAAATAAGCCATACCATAATCTACCATAAAGTACTGAATTATTCCTTCATTATTGCAGCACTTGTGGCAGAGCTGACGACTCTAAAGATCCAAATGGATGACAATGAGCAGAACGTGGAGAACCTGACTCATCAGAATGCAGGTGCTGGATTGAAATGATCTCTAATCATATTTTCTTGGTGAAGATTTGCCTCATTTTTTGTGTTCCACCTACATCAGAACAAGCAGCAGAGCTGAAAGCTGTCAAGAACCAAGTAGAAGATCTGCAGCAGAAGAACTCAGGTATCATGTGATGAACTCATTAACCAAGTTTACGTACCAGCGTAGTGGGGGTCTTCATTCTGTTCAGATATTTATGAATTTGTGTTGTAGAATAAGCAGAAATGCAAAAAGGAGACAGAGAAGTCCACTGGTTCTAGTAAAGCTCACGTAGGAACTGACTGTGGTTTTAATATTTTCTGCTCTGAATGCAGAGATTGGAGGACTGAAGACCAGACTAACATCAGTGGAGACCAAAGTGGAGAAACTGAACAACATGAATGCAGGTAAATGACATTATTATTGCTATATACTGAATACATATTGTAATCGTGATGAAAGATCGGTTTATTTGTACATGATGAGTATTGGGTCATATCCTTAAATATGATGTGCCTTTTATTTGGGATATAAGTTACTTTCTAGTCATCATTCTATGTAAATCAATAGAATTACTTACATATCAGATGATTATGTTTTTGTCTTTTTGTAAAGTTGAATATCAGCAGTGATGTTTGTTTGGTTCTGTTCCACTTTACAGGAGGCAAAGTGGCCTTTTCAGCAGCTTTGACATTTAATACTGAGTATGTACAAGCAGGACCTTCCGAAATGAACTTGGTCTTCAGGAACATCATCACCAATGTTGGAAACGCCTACAGCAGTAATACAGGTGCTCAGCATCTTCTCATAGTCATGGTGTCAGTGGGAGTCACATTCTTTAAACACCTCAGTGCCAGCCTCTTAACGCACTTTGTGAAAGTGAAGTGACTGTCCTTGTGAAACACCACACACGGTGTGGCTCAGGTTTAAAGGCTTAAACCATCACCGTTGGTGAGGAGCGGGCAGCCATGTTCATCTTCTCTGCATCAGCTCGTTTTGCTCCTTACTGGCCCGTGACTGGTTGGCTCGGCCTGTAGAATTGAGCCTCTTGTCTTGGACTGGAAAGGCGGAGTCCCTGGCGTCCACCAGGGTTTGTGGTTCGGTCCGGTGATGAACAGGGACTGATAGTCTCCTGTTTAACCTGACAGGTGCATCATGGTAGTAGATCTGACTGTAGTGAATTTTTCTGTATGGTTCTTGCAGGGTTCTTCACCGCTCCAGTGAAGGGCGTTTACTTCTTCAGGTTCACCGTGGCGGACATCCTCTCATCGCGCACCATGTACACAGCGCTGTACAGGAACCAGCAGAGGATCATGTTGCTGGGGGAGTACGACATGGACCACCACGTCTCCTACCTGGTCGGCGGCGTGACTCTGCAGCTGGAGGCGGGAGACTGGAAACCAGCGACTTTACAACGATGAGAGTAATCACTGCATCTTCAGCGGATTCCTGCTCTTCACCCTGTGAAATGGTGATAATCATCACTTGGTCTGATGTCTAATAAAGTCCTGGCTTACATCATACGCCATTTGGCTTTAAAACAAATAAATCTGGAGAAATATCTAATAAAGCAAATACTTGTTTTACAGCACAGTTAGTCTTAATGTTCGATGTATCTTCCGATAATAAAGAAGCAGGGCTGCTACTAACAATCATTTTAATTATCAATTAATCTGTCGATTATTTTTTTAAATTATGAATAAATAAAAGCATTCATTTCCAACCCTTTATTCAAAAACAGAATCTTTAGAAAATGCACGAATATAATGATAATTAAACACCAAAACATAACACCAAAAACATGCACATGTATGCTTTACTTGATCTGGCAAATATAGACTTTTTAACATAAAGTGCCACCTGAGCTGCCGGAACAACAAATAATTTATGAAAAGAAATACAATACATATCAGAAAATTTTACAGGATTTGTTTGAATGTCAGAACAATGTCTCATTGTACATTTTACCTCTGTTTGTCACGACCACGGGCTGACGGGGGAAGGAAGCGCAGAGACGGGACATCTGGGCAAATGGGCTTTATTAATACGCACAAAAGAAAAAGGCACGAGGGACAAAACAAAGGAAGCCAAGAACAAACCAACAGGCGTGTGGCGGTTGCCAGGAACTGAAATCAAAGTTCAGGATCCACATCGATGCATCAGTGTCGGTTCCTTCTAACAGGGCTCCAACCACAGATGCCTACCCAGCAGCACCTGTCCATGGTTAGAGCCCTGCTGTCAGGCTGAGTGCTGCCAGCTGGGGCTCCTGCTGCACCCAGACGTGGCACCGTTACTCTCCAACATGCATCTGTGTGTTTACCATGTAAAATCCAGAACTGGAACCAGACAGTCAGCACAATTCAGACCAAGCACTCTGTCAATCTTATGCTTCACAAATTATTTGTGTGCATCTGGACTTTCTCTCACGTCTCAACATTACCTTGAGCTGATTAAATACAGAGATTCTGTGATTTATAATGATTTATAATACCCTTATTACACCTCGCACTGCACCTGGTATACTCCGAGCCTCCAGTACTGCTCGCCTGGTCCCTCCATCTCTGAAGGTAAAAGGAAGACACAGTAGGATATTTCGGTAAATAAAGAATCTATAAAGAAAAAATGAATGAAATCTCCTTTGCCTTTCTTGAGTTTCACATGTCTAAAACACAAGACAAACATTAAAAATAATTTTATATCACGGTACAAATGATCTAATAATAAAATGTAGAATCAAACTTGTACTGGTATCCGATTGGCCCGTTTGTGTAGGGGGCGTGTCCATGTTCACACTAATGACGTGCAAAACAAATGTTTTTACTGACTGGAACCATGTTGTATAGTTCACTGTGTACTATATTTCACTTGGAATATATACAACTATATTATTTTACTTGTTCCGTAACAACACATTCAGTAGTGACGGGGACAGTCCCCCTGGGGCATACCTGTCAAGTTTTGGATTCGAAAATAAGGGACATTTTCCTGCGCCCACCCCGACCAAGCCCCAGTGTCCCTTACATTTTAAGACGGGTGACAAGAAAGCTAAAATCACCACTTGTCAATCACTTCTAAACTTCAGCTGGTTTTATGCACAGCTGCACCACTCCTGACCTTTGTTTCCTGTCCGCCATTATTGGACAAACTGATGAATCAGGTTTTTGGTACACAGCGTTGCCGTTTGTACCTCTGCACTTGTGACCTGGTCTGCCTCAGTGGCATTTCTCGTCACGAATGCTGACATCGCCCGGGCATGTTTTTGTGCCTGGCGGACATCATTCCTTCCCCCGTGTGCGACGCTAAAGTCGCGGTTACAAATGACTGTCCCCCACCCCGCTCTTCTTCATAAAAAATACATTCGGTGTCCCATTGATCGCGGTATTGACACGAGGATGTAGTTTTTTTGGCAGGAGCGCCTTCCTTCTCTGTCCTGGCGTCCATCATCTGTCTGTTTCTTCTTCTTTTTTCCCGCGTCGTCACTCATCATCTCGTCATCTGACCTCAGGCGCTAATCTCGCGAGAACTGCCACCTTCAGTACCTGTAGTAGCTACTGCAGGTGGCACTTATCGCGAGATTAGCGACACAACTCAAGATTATTTTTTTTAAATAACGCAGATTAAAATACGGGAGATTTACGGGAAAATACTAATACGGGAGGACGGCGGGAAAGAACGGGCCAAAACGGGATACTTGACAGGTATGCCCTGGGGACACAGTCAGGGTTAAGCGTCCCGCTCAGGGACACGATGGTAGTAAGTGGGGTTTGAACCTGGAACTTTGTGCTCTTCCGGTTCAGACGCGAGCGTTTTGGCCAAGTGTAAAACACACCAATAATAATGATTAAAAAGTGAAAGTGGCAGTAATTTGATTTGGGACAAATAGCGTTGACAGCACCTTGTGTGTGTGGAGTTTACATGTTCTTCTGTCTCGGTGTGGGTTTCCTCCTGATTCACTGTCCAGAGAGGCACTTTTTTTTCAGCAAGAACAAGAGCCCAGAATTAATGTGATTGGCTGATATAATTTTTTTCAGCCAATCACAATGTTTCTGAGCTCTTGTTCTGTAGCGTAATCAGCTGAGTGAAACCAGCCAATCACAATGTTCTTAAGATCTTGTTCCTCCATCTGATTGGCTGAAAAAAAAGTGACATCATCAGCTTCGCTCTATTTAAGGGGTGAGCCGTGAAGAACTAAATCATTTCAGATTTACGAGAGTTCAGTATAGAGGTAGAGAAATGAAGGCGTGGAAGAAGTTTGTTAGGTGGACCAAGCGTCGCTTCTTGAAGAAGGACGTTTCCGTTGAGCCCAAAATGACCGATCTGAAATCAGCTCAGATGGGTCAGGTTGAGGTGTTCGGGGAACAGCTCGGCACACTCGAGGCGGTGACGGAGACATTCCTGGAAAGGGATCCCGGTCATCGTAAAGAAGTGGAGGAGATGTTCATGGCCTCTAATAATAATCTGGAGATGGCTATTCGTGACACGACACAGAACAGCCTGGCTTGGCGTGAAGAGCTGAGGCAAATTGCCATCCAGGAGGCTGAGAATGAAGTAAAAGAAAGACTGAGAGAAGAACAAGATCTGGAACAGCTGCGATTTGAGGAGCTTGAAGCACAGCTGAACGTGGAGATACACAACAGAGAAGAAGCAGAAAGGTGTTTCTGTAACGTGAGAGAAACTGGAACGCAGATGGAGATGGAGACACAGCTCCATACGCAGCTGGGGAGCATGCAGGCTCTTTATGAAGAGACGCTGCAGAACGAGAAGAAGGAGCAGGAAACGCTGAGAAGTCAAATGACAGATGAGCAGAGCAGGAGAGAGAAAGCTGAAAAAGAGCTTGAAGCAAAAAGAGAAAGCAGGAAAGAGGCAGAGAGGCTTCTCCTGGAGACAGAGACAAACTTCCGTCATCAGCTGGAGAGCAAAGACAGTCTCCACGAGGAGACGCTCCAGCAAATGAAAAAGGAACTCGAGATGATGACAGCCGAACGTGACCATGAGCACAGAGCACGAGAAGAACTTGAAAAAGTGCTCCTCGAAGAAACATCTACCAGGAACGAACTGGAAAAACGTTTCCAGGACTTAAACAATACAAGCAAGAGGCAGGAGATTGAGGAAACCCTGAAGGTCCTCCTCAGAAGGGAGAAGGAACTGTGTGGGCAACTCGAGCAGACAGTGGACATGAGAGCAGCACTGGAGCATCTTCGAGAAGCTTCACAAGGAGACGTGGAGAAAAGAAACCAGTACAAGAACCAGGCTGTCCAGGTTGATCTGGGAGGCTGGTGAACAGGACGCAGCTATGCGGACATCGTAAAGGCGATCGTAACATGAGCGTTATTACAAAATGCAAATACGCCAAATAAAGAATTTATATAGAAAAAATGAATGAAATCTCCTTTGACTTTCTTGAGCTTCACACGTCCAAAACACAAGACAAACATTAAAAACCACTATGTACTATATTTCACTTGGATTATATACAACTATATTATTTTACGTGTTCCGTAACAACACATTTACATTCAGTAGTGACGGGGACAGTCCCCCTGGGGACAGAGGGACACGATGGTAGTAAGTGGTGTAAAACACACCAATAATAATGATTAAAAAGTGAAAGTGGCAGTAAACAAGAATCTACCTCTATGTACCATCCCACCTCTACAACTCATACAGGACTGATGTTCAACCTTCCCAAGTTCTCCACACCGCCCCTCTGCTACGTTCCCTCCACCGGCTCCCAGTAGCTGCACGCATCAGGTTCTAAATACTGATGCTGGCCTACAAAGCCAAACATGGAGTAGCACCATCCTACCTCACAGCCCTTATTACACCTCACACTGCACCTCGTATACTCCGAGCCTCCAGTACTGCTCGCCTGGTCCCTCCATCTCTGAAGGTACGAGGAAGACGCTCATCTAGACTCTTCTCCGTCTTCCAGCTCAGTCACTGAGCACCTTCACACGGCAGCTCAACACCTTCCTCTTTAGAGAAGATTTAGATGAACTTGTGACCTTCTTCTCGTCTGACTTCTGTATAGAAACTAGAACAGAGTGAATAAAAAGATTGTATTCATAGTTGGGGGTCCTAGTGAACCGGAATTGATCTCTTCATCCATGGTAACTTGAAAGCACGTTGTAAGTGGCTCTGGATACGGCCGTCTGCCAAACGCCTTAAATGTAAATAATGAATAAGTTCGTCTTTATAAAAAAAGGAGGCCGCTTACATTTACATTTAAGGCGTTTGGCAGACGTCCTTAACCAGAGCGACTTACAACGTGCTTCCATGTTACCATGGATGAAGTGGTCAGTTCTGGTTCACTAGGACCCCCAACTATGAATACAATCTTTTTATTCACTCTGTTGTAGATTCTGTACAGAAGACAAGAAGAAGGTCACAAGTTCATCTAAATCTTCTCTAAAGAGGAAGGTCTTGAGCTGCCGTTTGAAGGTGCTCAGTGACTGAGCTGTTCTGACCTAAAGGGGAAGTTCATTCCACAACCGAGGGGCCAAGACGGAGAAGAGTCTAGATGAGTGGAAGCTGACCTGATTGTGTTGAAGATGAGGGTCATCATCTCCTTGCTGTTCCTGCTGTTCTCCACATTTAGAGCTCTTTCTCTGAACAACCAGAGCAACCCTCTAAATACAAAAAAAGAAATTCCTGTGCAGGACATCAACGCTGAGCTGCAGTACCTGAGGAACACGGTCCACTACCTGTGGGACACGATGCTGGCTCAGGGAGTCCAGTTGGAGAACGTGAAGACCAACCTAAAGGACCCTGAAGACATGGTGCTGGATCTGAGGCTGGATTTCAAAGTTCTGGAGAGAGAAAACGCTGGTAATCACATCTTCTAAATGTGCAATATTAATTCAACAACACTGAGACCAGTATGAACATCATTCACAGACTTTAATGTTGGTATTTAGCTCATTTACATTTACATTATTACATTATTTAGCTCAAGATGTGGAGATAAAGAACATGAAGGATGAAGTGGAGAACATGAAGAAGGAGAATGCAGGTGCATAAATGACATTTGACAAATATTATAGTTATACAAATAGTATTAGTTAATCACTCATAGTATTAATTCCATGTTACTGTATAATTAACATAAACAGTGAATTATTATTCATTGGTTATGATTAGTTTAGGTTATAATAACAGTACAGTAATTCAATTCTCTACATGTAATAGAGTGCATGAGTAGATATAACTTAGAATAACAGACATCTGTATTATTTTGTATATAAGCGCAAGATGCTGTCCTGTCAGACGTACAGAAAGACCTGGAGAATCTGAAGATGGAAAATGCAGGTAATGCAGAACAGACAGTCCAACGTTCACATCCAAGTTGCTTACAAGAGTGACCATTTAATTTTTTACAGTAATTCTGAGCATGGGAACAATCAGCGACATCTCATCAATATACATTGTTATACATCCATACATACAGTCATGTACATTCATATACCGCCATAAACTGCCATATACAGCCATATAAATTAACTGTTATATGCAACCATATTCATCCATAAACTATTATATACAGCCATATAAATGAACTGTTATATGCAACCATATTCATCCATAAACGATTATATACAGCCATATAAATGAACTGTTATATGCAACCATATTCATCCATAAACGATTATATACCGCCATAAACTGCCATATACAGCCATATAAATGAACTGTTATATGCGACCATCCTGTCATAAAAACTCTTTAATCTCCTATAGAAATAAGCCATACCATAATCTACCATAAAGTACTGAATTATTCCTTCATTATTGCAGCACTTGTGGCAGAGCTGACGGCTGTAAAGATCCAAATGTATGACAATGAGCAGAACGTGGAGAACCTGACTCATCAGAATGCAGGTGCTGGATTGAAATGATCTCTAATCATATTTTCTTGGTGAAGATTTGGCTCATTTTTTGTGTTCCACCTACATCAGAACAAGCAGCAGAGCTGAAAGCTGTCAAGAACCAAATAGAAGATCTGCAGCAGAAGAACTCAGGTATCATGTGATGAACTCATTAACCAAGTTTACGTACCAGCGTAGTGGGGGTCTTCATTCTGTTCAGATATTTATGAATTTGTGTTGTAGAATAAGCAGAAATGCAAAAAGAAGACGGAGAAGTCCACTGGTTCTAGTAAAGCTCACGTAGGAACTGACTGTGGTTTTAATATTTTCTGCTCTGAATGCAGAGATTGGAGGACTGAAGACCAGACTAACATCAGTGGAGACCAAAGTGGAGAAACTGAACATCATGAATGCAGGTAAATGACGGAAAATATGCTGAACAAACTTTGATATGTGTGCATCTGGACTTTCTCTCACATCTCAACATTACCTTGAGCTGATTAAATACAGAGATTCTGGGATTCTGCTGCCAAGCAGATTTATAATGATTTATAATACCCTTATTACAGGATATTTCGGTAAATAAAGAAAAAATGAATGAAATCTCCTTTGCCTTTCTTGAGTTTCACACGTCTAAAACACAAGACAAACATTAAAAATAATTTTATATCACGGTACAAATGATCTAATAATAAAATGTAGAATCAAAGTTGTACTGGTATCCGATTGGCCCGTTTGTGTAGGGGGCGTGGCCATGTTCACACTAATGACGTGCAAAACAAATGTTTTTTACTGACTGGAACCATGTGGTATAGTTCACTGTGTACTATATTTCACTTGGAATATATACAACTATATTATTTTACTTGTTCCGTAACAACACATTCAGTAGTGACGGGGACAGTCCCCCTGGGGCATACCTGTCAAGTTTTGGATTTGAAAATAAGGGACATTTTCCTGCGCCCACCCCGACCAAGCCCCAGTGTCCCTTACATTTTAAGACGGGTGACAAGAAAGCTAAAATCACCACTTGTCAATCACTTCTAAACTTCAGCTGGTTTTATGCACAGCTGCACCACTCCTGACCTTGTTTCCTGTCCGCCATTATTGGACAAACTGATGACTCAGGTTTTTGGTACACAGCGTTGCCGTTTGTACCTCTGCACTTGTGACCTGGTCTGCCTCAGTGGCATTTCTCGTCACGAATGCTGACATCGCCCGGGCATGTTTTTGTGCCTGGCGGACATCATTCCTTCCCCCGTGTGCGACGCTAAAGTCGCGGTTACAAATGACTGTCCCCCACCCCGCTCTTCTTCATAAAAAATACATTCGGTGTCCCATTGATCGCGGTATATTGACACGAGATGTAGTTTTTTGGCAGGAGCGCCTTCCTTCTCTGTCCTGGCGTCCATCATCTGTCTGTTTCTTCTTCTTTTTTCCCGCGTCGTCACTCATCATCTCGTCATCTGACCTCACGCGCTAATCTCGCGAGAACTGCCACCTTCAGTACCTGTAGTAGCTACTGCAGGCGGCACTTATCGCGAGATTAGCGACACAACTCAAGATTATTTTTTTTAAATAACGCAGATTAAAATACGGGAGATTTACGGGAAAATACTAATACGGGAGGACGGCGGGAAAGAACGGGCCAAAACGGGATACTTGACAGGTATGCCCTGGGGACACAGTCAGGGTTAAGCGTCCCGCTCAGGGACACGATGGTAGTAAGTGGGGTTTGAACCTGGAACTTTGTGCTCTTCCGGTTCAGACGCAAACGTTTTGGCCAAGTGTAAAACACACCAATAATAATGATTAAAAAGTGAAAGTGGCAGTAATTTGATTTGGGACAAATAGCGTTGACAGCACCTTGTGTGTGTGGAGTTTACATGTTCTTCTGTCTCGGTGTGGGTTTCCTCCTGATTCACTGTCCAGAGAGGCACTTTTTTTTCAGCAAGAACAAGAGCCCAGAATTAATGTGATTGGCTGATATAATTTTTTTCAGCCAATCACAATGTTTCTGAGCTCTTGTTCTGTAGCGTAATCAGCTGAGTGAAACCAGCCAATCACAATGTTCTTAAGATCTTGTTCCTCCATCTGATTGGCTGAAAAAAAAGTGACATCATCAGCTTCGCTCTATTTAAGAGGTGAGCCGTGAAGAGCTTAATCATTTCAGATTTACGAGAGTTCAGTATAGAGGTAGAGAAATGAAGGCGTGGAAGAAGTTTGTTAGGTGGACCAAGCGTCGCTTCTTCAAGAAGGACGTTTCCGTTGAGCCCAAAATGACCGATCTGAAATCAGCTCAGATGGGTCAGGTTGAGGTGTTCGGGGAACAGCTCGGCACACTCGAGGCGGTGACGGAGACATTCCTGGAAAGGGATCCCGGTCATCGTACAGAAGTGGAGGAGATGTTCATGGCCTCTAATAATAATCTGGAGATGGCTATTCGTGACACGACACAGAACAGCCTGGCTTGGCGTGAAGAGCTGAGGCAAATTGCCGTCCAGGAGGCTGAGAATGAAGTAAAAGAAAGACTGAGAGAAGAACAAGATCTGGAACAGCTGCGATTTGAGGAGCTTGAAGCACAGCTGAACGTGGAGATACACAACAGAGAAGAAGCAGAAAGGTGTTTCTGTAACGTGAGAGAAACTGGAACGCAAGATGGAGATGGAGACACAGCTCCATACGCAGCTGGGGAGCATGCAGGCTCTTTATGAAGAGACGCTGCAGAACGAGAAGAAGGAGCAGGAAACGCTGAGAAGTCAAATGACAGATGAGCAGAGCAGGAGAGAGAAAGCTGAAAAAGAGCTTGAAGCAAAAAGAGAAAGCAGGAAAGAGGCAGAGAGGCTTCTCCTGGAGACAGAGACAAACTTCCGTCATCAGCTGGAGAGCAAAGACAGTCTCCACGAGGAGACGCTCCAGCAAATGAAAAAGGAACTTGAGATGATGACAGCCGAACGTGACCATGAGCACAGAGCACGAGAAGAACTTGAAAAAGTGCTCCTCGAAGAAACATCTACCAGGAACGAACTAGAAAAACGTTTCCAGGACTTAAACAATACAAGCAAGAGGCAGGAGATTGAGGAAACCCTGAAGGTCCTCCTCAGAAGGGAGAAGGAACTGTGTGGGCAACTCGAGCAGACAGTGGACATGAGAGCAGCACTGGAGCATCTTCGAGAAGCTTCACAAGGAGACGTGGAGAAAAGAAAACAGTACAAGAACCAGGCTGTCCAGGTTGATCTGGGAGGCTGGTGAACAGGACGCAGCTATGCGGACATCGTAAAGGCGATCGTAACATGAGCGTTATTACAAAATGCAAATACGCCAAATAAAGAATTTATATAGAAAAGATGAATGAAATCTCCTTTGACTTTCTTGAGCTTCACACGTCCAAAACACAAGACAAACATTAAAAACCACTATGTACTATATTTCACTTGGATTATATACAACTATATTCTTTTACGTGTTCCGTAACAACACATTTACATTCAGTAGTGACGGGGACAGTCCCCCTGGGGACAGAGGGACACGATGGTAGTAAGTGGGGTAAAACACACCAATAATAATGATTAAAAAGTGAAAGTGGCAGTAATTTGATTTGGGACAAATAGCGTTGACAGCACCTTGTGTGTGTGGAGTTTACATGTTCTTCTGTCTCGGTGTGGGTTTCCTCCTGATTCACTGTCCAGAGAGGCACTTATTATTCAGCAAGAACAAGAGCCCAGAATTAATTTGATTGGCTGATGTTGTTTTTTCCAGCCAATCACAATGTTTTGAGCTCTTGCTCGTTAGCGTAATCAGCCAATCAGAACTAGTTGAGTGATTTGAGTCATGCCGGATAGTGGACTGGAGCGGGGACCCGTCACCCCCGCTGTTCCGGCCGTGGTTTCTCCCGGACGGTTAAAGGCCGCGGACTCGGCGGCACCGCGGGCGGCGGCTGGCGGACATGGCGCTTCCGGACGGGACGTGGGAGAGCGGCCTGCGGGAACACTTCTCCCTGCTGTCCGTCGCCTCGGCCGGGGACGGGGACGGAGCGGGGCTGCTCGGCCTGAGCGACGAGGTCCTGGTTCTGGTCCTGCGGGAGCTGGACCCGCGGTCCCTGCTGCGCCTGGGCAGCACCTGCGTGGAGCTCTTCCGGGTCGCGTCGTGCGACTCGCTGTGGACGCGCCACTTCCGGGTATGAGTCCACGTGTTTGTAGTGAGTTTGGAGGAGGTCAGAGGTCAGGGTTCCTACAGAGATGATGTCCAGCATGAGCTATATGTCCAGCTTATTTCACCACAGTAAAGTGTTTATTTCATATAATGATCAGCTGAGGTGCCTTCAGGTTCTAGGTGTGGATATTGTGGGTCTGCGCCTCCTCTGTAAGAATGTAGGGTTCCTCAGGAGCCCCGTGTGATGTGGTTTGCTGTAGTAGCCTATAAACCAGAAGGTCCAGGTTCAAACCCCACTTACTACCATCGTGTCCCTGAGCAGGGCCCTTAACCCTGACGTGGTGTAAAAATGTTCCTCCAGACGTCGTTCGGGGTGCCATACGTCACGGGTCCCGTCTCCGCCAAGGAGGCCTTCCGTCTCCTGTTCATGTGGAAGGCCCTCTTCACAAACCTGCACTGCAACCGGGTTTTCCAGGAGAGGCTCCTGCCCGAGAACCCACTCCACCCGCACAAGTACTGGGTCCAGTGGCTGGTTCTGGAGGAGAACGTCCCTCTGCCCTCGGTCCGGCTGCCCTGTGACGAAATCGAGGCTCTGTGGGGCATCGACAGGGGGCTGTTGGAGAAGAAGCTCCAAGGTGAGGTCTTCAGCTTTTTTTACACTGATTCATGAACTTGTCCAGAACCTTCTGGAGAACCAGAAGTTCACCAGACGTCTTGGCCGCCTGGCTCTCAGGAGGGTCTCTGTTCCCATTCGAAACTGGGTTTAATGTGTTTAATGTGGACTGAGGATCAGTCTGGATTTCAGACTCTCACCATTTCTCCTCGCAGAGAAAAGCGGCGAGGGCTTCTTGCTGAGGTTCGAGTGGAAGGAGCTGCATGGTCTCGCCCTCCTGCACCATGGCGGCGCTGAGAGGGTCCATCAGCACGTCCTCGACCAGCACAAACACAACGGTGGGGCTCCGCTCATCTGCGTGTAGAAAGAGGTCCAGAATCAGGCCGACTTTAAAATGTGCATTTCTGGCACGTTTGGAACACATGAACGATGGACCACGATGCTGCGCTTTTTCCCCGTTCTTCAGCGTTTACTTTGTCCTGGGATAAATTCCAACTTTATTTGCCACGTACACGGTACGGCAAACGGTACGATATGCGGTGAAATGCTTTAGCGACTGATACCGAGCGCAGAATTGCAAATGTTGCAAGTATACAATGTAAAGCAATATGCAAATATTGCAAACATTACCAAATATTACACTTTTACACCTTGAACATAAAATATGTGTAACAGGTGGGGAGATTGTGATTGAGAGTGAAAGTTGTGGCGTGTATTGGAGTTGGTCCTCCCGTCCACAGATCACGGCGAGCTGGAACGTCTCTACGCCCAGTACTCCCGCTGCCGCTTCCAGTGGCTCTTCACCTTCTGGCTGTTCCGCCAGCCGCCCGCGCCGAGCCGCCAGCTGCGCTGCATCTACCTGCAGTGGAAGAGGCACGACAAGAGGAAGGTGTCCAGCTGGGGGGAGACGCTGTGCGACGTCCACTACCTGGCGTCCCTCCACCACGTCACCGCCGACTACTGGAGGGGACACCTGGCCCAAGGGGACGAGGCGGTGGGTGAGTGGGCGTGGCCGGTTTTCCTCGTCCTACGTTGCGCCCCCACAGCGAGTCAACTTCTCTCCGTCCAGGGATCCAGACGGTGGACAACTACTTCTCCATGTGCAAGTCGCTGGTGGCCTGGGTCCTGGGGAGAGACTGGGGCAAACTGAAGCGCCGAAAGGTTCTCAACATCGCTCTCTTTTTTTGTCACTTTGTCAGGTCACCTTCAGGAGTTGGACTGGTTGTTCTGCTCATTTACATTTCCAGGACTTACGTCCTTATCCAGAGCACCTTACACTGAGTAGTGATGGGGACAGTCCCCCCCTGGAGACATTCAGGGTTAAGTGTCTTGCTCAGGGACATGATGGTAGTCATAGGGGTTTGAACCTGGGTCTTCTGGTTCATAGGCGAGTGTGTTACCCACTAGGCTACTACCACCTTACAATCAGTAGTGACAGGGACAGTCCCCCTGGAGACACTCATGGTTAAGTGTCCTGCTCAGGGCTTGAGCCTGTGCTCTTCTGGTTCACAGGTGGGCGTGTTACCTGCTTCGTCTCGGCCCTATAACTCCTGGTTCAGTCTAGCAGGCTTAGAACGTGTCTTGGTCATCATGAGGATTCAGGGTCTCCAGCAGAGACAAAGTGGATGACGTGCTTTGGCCGAATCGGCTCTTGTATGTTCTTCCTGCAGGTAGAACGTGTGACTGACCAGTGAAAAGTTCCAGGTTGCCCCTCCAGACCCCTGAGCAGGTTCTTCTGTTGTCTCGGCTGCCGTGTGTTGCAGGTGTGGGCCAGTGGTGTCCTAGCGGTTAAGGAAGCGGCCCCGTAATCAGAAGGTTGCCGGTTCGAATCCCGATCCACTGAGGTGCCACTGAGCAAAGCACCGTCCCCACACACTGCTCCCCGGGCGCCTGTCATGGCCGCTCAGGGTGATTGTTAAATGCAGAGGACACATTTCACTGTGTGCACAGTGTGCTGTGCTGCTGTGTCTCACAATGACAATCACTTCACTTTGACACTTTGACTTAGGTGTACGAGGACACGCTGACGGGCGTGTACCTGCTGCTGCGGCGCGAGATGCGGGACAGGCTGGTGGAGCGCGAGCGCTTCTGGGCCGTGGCCAAGGTGCAGATGAGCCGCGTCTGCGCGCTGGAGGAGGCGGCGCTCAACTACGCCAACTGGAGGATGGTGGAGACGCTGCCCTACTACAAGTGAGTGTCGCCTGGGGTCAGAGGTCGCCAGACTTGAGTGGTCGGTCATGTTCTCCTTCAGACCAGAACTTGGTTGAGTCAGATCTCCTCTAATGGAGTTCAGTTTTAGCTCTTTGGTGGTCGATCATTTGCTCTTGGAACCAGGACTACAATCTGAGCCTTCTGAAATACTGGGACCTCTTCCATGTCCATCTGGTCATCTGGTGTAATAAACACTGCTTCGTCACTGCTTCCATTGAAATGGTTAATCACCATTTGATCCACTTTGAAAGCCCTGGAAGATGGTTTAGGACGTGGAGGAACATTTCAGAACTTTCTTCTGAGCTCTGAAGGCCGGGCTGTGAGCGTGAGACGGGGAAGGTGTGGAGAACACTCGCTGAAGTCCATCACTCGGCGGGACTTTGAAGTGTGTGAAGGCCAGTGTGAGACAAAGCGGCTCGTAGCTTCAAACGTGGCACGTGGAGGGGGACGTTTGAAGTGACTCGCTGATGGTCCCGCAACAGGAACCCTCAGCAACAGAGTGAGGACCACAGGAACCCTCCCCGACGGAGCGAGGACCCGGAGGAGCTTTCATCATCAATCTCGTGGTCGGGACTTTATCTTTTCTTTTCTGCAGGTCTGTCCTCTTCTGAAGAGCAGAAACTGATCCTGAACCAGATTGATGTGGGGAATCCACTCTTCTTCTCACCAAAACGCCATGTTGTGTGTGTGTGTGGAGTTCACTGGTTGCTTTTGCTCAGTTTATTGATGTCTTTATCAGTATGACTAGTCACTTGATTTTTTTTTTTTTTTTTTTTTTTTTTTTTTATCATTTTAGACTCTTCCTGATCTCTGGGAACTCCATCTACCTCGACCACGTCCAGGGCTTCCTGCGTCGGAAGAGGTTGATCCAGGACTGGATCTACCAGGATGAGAACACCTGGGCCCGTGAGGCTCTCGCCGAGGAGCTCTTTTCCCTCCTGCAGTTCCACACCAAGATCTCTCAAGGTGACCGGTGCACCTCAACCACACCAGGTTCCTCAGGAGCAGAGAGTCACTGGCGTTCAGCAGATAGTCATGGAAGTGTGTTAATTTACATAATTGCATTTTGAACCTCGTGATGAGACCAGCACACCTTCGTTCCTCTGCGCAGGAGAGGTTGAGAGCCCTGCAGGACCATGCTCCGTTGTGTACGCACAAAACGAGACCTACAAGACTGGCGTTAGTACATCTGTAATAATTCCTCGTCCTAGCCAGCAATACGCCGTATAAAATTAAGTAATTTTTTCAGTCACATATTTATAATAGTGGATATAAAACATGTCATTCGAATGGAATCTTAACTTGATCTGCACTTTTAATCTGGTTCGGGCCGTACGGATTCGCCGCTGGTAAAAGTGCGGCCGAGTGGTGGTGCGTCGTACGTGATTCTATACGATCCCGACTTCCACTTCAGCCACAAGCGCATATATTTCACTTTCAGAAGATTTTCTCGTACTTTTCCCCTCAATTTCCATGATGCAATGTTTTGGGGGGGGAATTTACATAGTCGTTTTGAATATTCATGAGGGGATTTGCATTTAACATGTATGGTTTAAGAGGGCGGAATATGTGGAATTTATTAAGCTGATCTTTTTCTAAATGAGACCCCTGGTCCTACAGATGGACTTCACGGCGACTCCGTCACCGCGCAGCTCAGCCGCCTGGTCTGGCTGTTCCTGCACTCCGGTCAGCAGATGTACCTGGACGGCGTGAAGGAGATGGTGTTCCGCTTCGCCCAGGAGAGCTGGGGCTGCTACCACGCCCTCTCACCCGCGGCCATACCCGACCCGGGGGAGGCCAGGTGACCCGAGGGTCATGGCAACTGGACTCTGAGAAATTATGTCTTATAATATTTTTTTAATTGAGTCTTTTAAATTTTTTTTTAAGATAAGAATTAATGAGATTTGTACACCTTTTTTTAAACTCTTATTTGGAAAAACTTTTAATGACTGATGACCTGTCCATGCATGACTTTTTAACTTATTTAAAATTTTTTATTTTTTTGCCCCCCGTTTATCGCTGTATGTTACAGATTTCGCTTGGAATCTTGGCAAGGTGCTGCCTCCTATTTATATTTTCTAAATCTGCCTGTGTGTGTGTGCAGGTTGGCACCCCTGAAAAGTGATTTTTCATCTCCATTTTAAATAAAACATCAGTCACCTGCTCCAGGCGCCTGGCTTGCTTCATTATTAACCGTGTGGGTTTTAATTTCCACCAGGTCTTAAAAAAATATTTTATTTGGCATCTGTACAAATAAATCAATTTTACAAAATTGAAAAATAGTTAATACTTTATGAAACGTATATAAATAGAACTTTGGTGTTCATAAACGTTCTAGCAGGAAAGAAACCCCAAAAACGAAATGAAAAGCTCAAACTTGAAAGAGTCCAAACGTCAAGATCAGCCAACCAGCGGCTTCCTTCATGGCCCGCCTCCTTTTGTCCACGCGGTCCAATCACCATCCTCGGCTCACGGTGGAGTGTCAAGGGTGAGCTGCTGATTGGACGAAATGAGCCAGGGCTCTCGTCGTGTGATTGGCCGTCGGTTCTAACAGGTTCCCTTTCACCTGAGTGCGGTTGCATTGTTGGTTGCGATGGCATCTGCGTGACACCTTTCATCGTCCAGAAGGACCAAATCGAAGTAAAGAACGTAGAACACATTCTGTAACAGACGGACGTGGAACAATCATGCGGGCGCTCTGTGTCGCCCCCTGCTGCATAGATCAGTAAAGGCACATGAAACGAGATCATGCACGGAACCTCTTAACCCCTAACACATGCAGAACAAGAAGCAGAGACGGGGCGTGTCCACGCCCTCGCCGCGCCCAAGATACCTGAGAGGAACCGCGCTTCAGTCGGGTTCCGAGTCGCG